>NW_026441709.1:0-95267 GCF_025612915.1 Magallana angulata
CAATATGAACATGCAATGCGCACTTATGAGATATTTCATTATATTTCTGCAAAGTTTTACAACTGTCTACAATAGCTTCTAAGCCATTATTTTTTGCAGACAATGGAATTGTAGTATATTCAAAAGGACATACGTCATCATGTCTTAAACTACCATCTATCAATGGAATTAACCCTAAACTTAGGGCTTTTCTTTCTGGAATAAACCCATTTGAAGTTTCAAACTCTACTCCAAATGTAAAATCACCAAATGCTTCTTTCAATTTACTAGAAATCTCTACAGATGGAGAATAATTGTCATTGAATGTTTTCGAAAATAAACCAATGTTAGATCCAGCTCCATAATTCATTTTGAATCTATTATAATTACAATTTATTCCCTTTTCTTCCAATGTTTTCTCAGACATGTCATCTCCGTAAAATCTTCCATTAGATAGACATTCTTTATATCCCATACCAATAGCAACTTCTTCACTCTTAACAGTGTTTCCATCGCTTAAAATTACATTTTCGAAGAAGTTTCTGTCTATGTTTTCTATAATGAATTTTCCATTGGCATCTTTCCCAGTTATTATATCATACTTGCCAGAAGATTCACATAATACCCATTTTTTAAGATTTTCGTCGAACGATATTCTCTCATTATTAATTCTATGCCATCTTCCATCATTCATTAAGAAGCATTGTTTGTTTATTATATAATACTCGTCATTAATACATCTACAGTCGTTAGCTTCTGCTCTAGTACCATCAAATGTTGTAACAATATTTGCCATGTTTTTTCAATTTTTTTTATTTATATTTCTTTATTAAAATGGTAATTCTGAAAATTCAACCTCTAAATATCTATTTTTAAATGATAAATCAGACATTGAATCCATAATTGTAGTAAGATTAGATACTACAACATCGCTATATGGAACTCCTACTAGATCTAAATCACTAATTATAGAGTCACATTTAGTTTTCATCATATCAATTGCAGTGTTTTTTTCTTCATAAAACATATCCTCATCAGATTCTTTTTCAAATCCAAAATTATAGTCTTCTGTTTCATCGTAGTCATCAGCTTCTAGAAAATAATCAATTTTTTTATCTGCTGTAACACTGTCAAATTCGCTAAAATCTCCATTTAGGATATTGTTTTTCTTACTATCTAAATATTCACTTTTCTTTATAGAACCTGTAATTATTTTTTGTTCGTTATAATCAAAAGGTAAAACTGTAACTTCTATACATGTAAATATAGGATTGTATTTGCCAGTATATACTTTTGACTTATCCTTGTCTATATGACATCCCCAATATACTTTTGCTGATGGATCTGTCATTGAATATATTGGATATACCGAATATTTAGATATATATTCTATATTACTAGGTAATTCACTGAATGTTTTAGCTTTACCAAATTTCTTAGTTATATGCTTATGACTTTCATTTGAATCCAATAATATTCCATTATAGAAATTATATAGAAAACTTTCTGCTCTCCATTCTTTTTTAACGACTAATCCAAAATTAGACACTCTTAGAACTCCATTTGCTATCTTACCATTATTATAATATCTTCCATTCTTATATTTAAGGAATCCACTATGAAGTTGATTAGATGTGCTCTTTTGTTCATCTTTAGTCTCTGTCTTTTCTGGAATAACTTTTACTTCTCTCTTAAATCTGCTTCTTTCCCAAGATTCCCAAGAAGAACCACTTCCATATCTTCCATAATCCTCGTTGTATCCAGAATAATCTCTTGTACCATATTTATTATAGTTATTAGTTGTACTAGTAGTACTTTTATACTGCTTAACTTGAACTCTGTCAGAACGATCTATTTCCTTTCCTAAAATTACATCACTTCCAGTTATAGTTATTATAACATTTGTTGGTAAATCTTCGATACTGTCTAAATCACCTCCAATAAATAACAAACCTTCTCTTCTGGATGAAAAATACATTGTAGTATCGTCTTCCTTGTATAAATATAAAGGTCTTTCTTCTTCTATATCTTTGGCATATCTCTTAGAAGCTCCTTTAAATACTGTTAACTCATTTGGTTTTCTATCATCTCTTATAACGATGGTTGCACCTCCATTATACTCCGATAAAACATCATATCCATGATCTCTTATTATTTCGGCGAGAACCATAGAGTCAGTAACTCCTTTGTGTTCAACATCGTATTTTTTAGCTAATTCTTCTACATTATGCAGAGTTCCGTTATGAACCATTGCAAATATTCCATTAGTTCCATCAGAAAGTATAACTGGCAATACTATTGGTTGAGCCTGTTTTTCTGTAACTGCATATCCAGGACTGGATTTTCTTGTATGGCATAAAGCTGTTTTTACATCTTTACTATCCGTATTTTCATACATACATACATAGTCAAAATAATCAGTTGTTGTAGACTTGGGATTTACCCAAGCCTGATATTCATCACCAACTAATCTACCAATAGAGTCTCCACCTCTAATGTCATTGTCTGCTCCAAGACAATTGAATTTTAACCAATCAAATTTATCGTTTCTCGTTGAGATCATTCCGCTTATTCCACACATATTACTCTGTTTTAAAGTTTCTAAATTAAGATTAAATGCTTTATATACCTCTTCGGTATTATTTTCTAAGTCCTCAAGACTCACTTCTAATAAATTTTCTATATTCTCTGAATCATTAACTAAATCCAAAGCAATCATTGTATTATCATATATCCATCCAAGATATTTGTCTTTAGACCAATGACCTCCTAAAGATCTACATTCAACTCCTCCATATGGCTGATTTCTGAAACTTCCTAAAGCTCCATAATGTTTTGCTCTAAATTCATCATTATGAACGAATCTGGCAGGATAAGTAACACACATGTCAAAAGCTTTTGTTATCAATTTGTCCAACAATCTTCTACTATAATCCCCTGTAGGCTCATAAGATATGTGAATGTGAGTTCCAACTGTTCTAATATTACTAGTAATTCTTTCTGCACGAATATCACCTTGATTTCTCCAAGCATTACTATAAGATGCACATCCAAACACATTAGCATCTGGATCACTTAAATCTTCCTCTGAATACAATCCAGAATCTTCACATGCTAAAGTTAAATCATCTCTAAGCATAGATTTTATTGTATTTTCAGAGTTTTCATGTTTGAAATAAACTCTTCTCTAGATGCTGCTGGAGGAATATTTCCTTCAACAAGCACATTGTCTTTTAATACAGCATATCCATTCCCCACGTCTTGTGATTTCTTTTTTCTCCTTCAATTAAACCTATTGAAGAAACTGCTGATTTATCTTCTTTTTTAACAATTAAAAACTCTGGATCAGAACCTATCATTTTGAAATCAAATACTTTTGCCATAACTATATTTTTTTAAATTTAATATTTTATTAATTCTATTTTTCTTTTTAAATCTCAATTTTGAATAAATCTTATCATCGTCAGTTATAATTAGATGTTCCTTAATTGTTTTTGGAACATAAACACTACCTTCTATCAAGTCTGAATTTTTGCCATCTATACATTTAAATCCAGAAAATGAGTATTCTTTTAGATTTTCTATATAAGACTCAAGACAATCTCCTTCTTCGAAAAATAATTCATTCTCTCTATACGTCTTAACTATTTCTCCATTCTTTGCTCTTGAAATCAATTCTTCTTGAGTAATAAATCCTTCAATAAAACCTAATACTCCTTTCCCATAACACCTATTATGTTGTGTTGAAATTAAAGCTAAGAATACATCCCACTTATCTGTGTTTGACATAGATAGTACACTGAAAGATTCCGATGATTCTTTGATAGTGTCAATTATGGAGATGACAAGTAATTTTTCATTATCATCCATATTGCTTAAATCAAAAAGAACTGTATCAGATCTCCTATCGGGTCTCATTGTACTTTGTCTAAAAGCTGTATCAGCCAATATATCCTTAAGAGATCTTATGTTTTCATTAGTATTGTTATTTATGTAATAACTTGGATATTTTTTATTTATAAATATTTCAATAGAATTATCTAATTCATGTCCATAAATATCAATATTTTTAAACAATACAGATTGTCTTTCTATATTTACCTCTTGTTTTCTATAAAAAGACTCTCTTATCTTTATGACATCTATCCAGTAGTTTCCATAAGATTCAAGACTTTCTTTGAAAACTCTAACATCATAGTCTTCTATACTACTTTTTTTGAATTCGCAATTTATGTCTAATACACTAAATAAGTCAGATATAAATCTTTGCTTATTCTTGTTTAAAGAACATATAAATCCATTAACTTCATTTTTAATTAATTCGAAATTCTTTTCGCGATTGTCTATAAAACACGCTTCGTTACTTTTTGTAATAAAAAAACTCATTTATCTTAATTTTAAGTCAATAATTTCTTCGATTGCTCTTTTGTATGCTTCAACACCTTTATCTCCAAGAGCAGGAGCACTATTGCATTCTACTATAATAAATTTAGGATTATCTTTTCTGGAAGACTGCACTCTTACATCAAAACATCCAATATCTAATCCAGTAGTCTTCATGGCAGCAATGCATTCATTAATAATTTCATCCCAACATGATGGTTTATCAAATAATTCATGTTCGTCAGAAACCCAATTACAATTTTCTGAATTAAAGAAATATCTAGATTCAGCATCATTTCTTCTAAGTTTTCTCCAAGTCATAAAACATCCTGTTTGAGTCATATGTAATCTATATTCCTTAGAATAATTATGAAATTCCTCAAAATAATATCCAGATTGATCTTCTTTAGTGACAAATTCTCTTAGTTGTTTATAATTATCGAGTTTAACCATACCTCTACCCTTAAATCCAAACACTCTTTTAGCCAGCAAAGGATAATGAAAGTGTCTATCTGTAGCATCTTCATATATGTCATCATTAGATCCACTATGTAGTTCTATAAATTCTCTACCTCCAGCTTTTGTAGGGAAGAATATAGCTTTTAAATACCACTCACTCTGACAAACATCAGCTTCTTTAAAGCATTCCTTCATCAACAATTTACTTCTGCTGTTTTTAATCGCTTCTACAGTGTTTATTTCAATGATTTCATTGTCTGTATTGCTATATATCTTGTCAGTTGGAGTAATACTACCCAAACGCACAATTGTGCGCTTAGGAGTCTTATTTAACAATCTTCTTAACTCATTAGATGAGTGATTTTTTGTTCTCAGTCTTACTTTGTACATATTTCTTATTTTAAGTTCATTAAATAACCTTTCCAATCTCCACTTTCAACCACTTTATAATTTTCTAGATATTCTTCTCCAAGAACATAAACCTCTGCCTGTCCAAATTTAGTATCAACTAAATATTTGTCGTAAAAAGATGGATAGCCTTCAAGAATCTCTACGGATCTGTAAACATCATCATTAACTTCATATACTTCTATTTTTACAGGAATATCTCTATCTGTATTAGGAATTAATCCTGGAAAAGAATCATGTAGTGAAATTAATGTGAAATTATCCCTAATTACATCTTCCCCAAGTCTTGTGTAAGCATCTTCACCATGTTGTGATATTACTCCATGATTATGTAATCCTAAAATTAAACTTCCGTAAACTGCGATTAATTTTCCATTTTCTAAATTAGCCATATCTATTTTATTTAAGTATTTTATTAATTAATTATAAATTTTACAGTACTATATATACTAATAATCATCCCCATCTTCATCCTCATCATCCTTCTCAAGATCTCTATAAAACCATTTTTTACACTCATCATCAATTGATAATATTAATGTTTTTATTAGATAATTCCCATCTCTTGCAGGAGTTTCAATCAATTTTGAATCCCATTCAAACTTATTTTTTATTGATTCAATTTGACCAAACCATTTAGACGCATGTTCTGATGCAGTCATTATTACGGAAGCACATCGAAACTCTTCAATAAGAGACTTTGCTATAGCTGCCATTATTTTAGAAAATAATTCACAGTCATCAAATCCATTAGTAATCATGCTAAGTACTTTCATTGCGCAATTGGAATACATATCAGATATACGAAAAGATATTTTATTGTCCTTTAGTTTTATCAAATATTTCTACGTATATAGGCTTGTCTATGATGTGATAATCAACAGAATTTGCCCTAGATACCTTTATTGACAATCCTTCATTCATTTCTTCTATCTTATCAAAAAAATTCCTAAAAGACCAAGTCAATCAGAGCTTATTGAATAAACTTCGTCAATTAATGCTGTTCTTTTATCTTCGACATTCTTATCCATAATTTGTTTTTTAATTTATTTATTAATTACTTATTCAAATATTAAAATATTACATTTTTCTTATTGACCATCATTCTCATCGTCATAATCTTATACGTATTCTGGATCAATTTCATCACTGCGAAAAAGAAGTAGTGTTTTAATATAATATTCTCCATCTCTTGCTACAAATTTGCTTATATTATGTTTCCATTCAAAATCTTTCGCAATAGATTCTATTCCATTATACCAATCTGATCCATTTTGCGATGCAGTCATCAATACAGAAGAACATCTATTCCCTTTTATTAATTCTTCTGAAATAGCATTTATTATTTTCTCAAAATCATCACAGCTATAGATTTTAGATATTCTGCTAAGAACTTTTATCGCGCAATTACAATACATGTCAGAAATACAAAAAGATGCAACCAATGTTTCCTTCTGTCTATTTAGTATTTCAACGTTAATTGATCGATCTATGACTTCATAGCGCATCAAACAGCCTGAATTTCCTACATTTATTTTATAGTCTGGATTTATTTCTTTAAGTCTTTCATAAAAATTCTCAAAAGCGTCTACTAAGCATGCGCTTATATCATAAACTTTATCTGATAATTCTTCTTTTTCTTTACTCATTTTTTAATACTTTTGTTAATTTTTCAATTATTTTTTCAATAGTTTTTTCTTTTCCAAATTTTAAAAAATAATCACTTGGATCTTTGGGTTCATCTTCATCAAAATATGTATATGGAATGTTATATTCTAATGAAAACTTTTTTGCATTATTTATTCCTACTTCATCATTATCATACCATATAACAATATACTTAAATCTATCTCTAAATTTTTGAAACATTTCTTTAGACATGAATTGTCCTTCTGAATTAGGAGCAACACAACTAAAGTTTAATTGTTTAAATATTCCTAAATCTTTCATAGACTTAGTTATTATTAATATGTCTAATTTCTTTTCAAAGCTATTAAAGCCTTGAAGTACTGATGAAGGTGCATTACCTATACATTTAAGTTCTCCTTCTTTTCTGAATGGGAAGTATATCTTTCTCCTAAATACTCCATCAATAGCTCAGAAATCATAAGAATATACTAATGAATTTCCAACAGACCTTGTTATGTCTGATGATTTTACTTCATTTATTATCCTATAGTGTGTTATTGGATGAATCTTAGACTTCTTTAAATCATCAATATTCCATCCAACACTTTTTCAGTATTCGAAATCCTTTTCAGTTCAATCTCTTTTTTTTATTTGGATTATAGTTGGACAAGATTTTTCAATATATTCATTACTAACAATTTTCTTTGGAATATATACTGGTTTTATGTTTCTTACTTCATTTTTGTCATATAAATCAAGATTCATGTCCTTATTTATGACTCCCAATGTTTCATAAAATCCTATTCCATATAATCTTCCAATAAATTCAAACACATCACAACTAATTCCTTCTCCAAAATCACTAAATATCAATTTATCTCCAATCATTGATATACATGCATTTTCTTTTGAATAAGACTCTCTTAATGGAGATTTGAAGTTTTTTCTTACATTCTCAAACCCATTGCAATAATATTTAAATAATTGAAATGGAGATACTTTTCTAAGAATAGCTTCTTTTGTTAATTTCTCTTTAGTATTGCCAATAATATTAAATGTCATATTATTTTTCGTAGTTTAATGTACATACATATTTTCCACTAAGACCTTCGTTTGTCTTTTCTTTTGAATAAAAAATGTATTTATGTGCATTTTTAACTTCTTGCATTACATGATTTTGCCATCTCTTTTCAAGCAAATACAATTTTGAACCATTGTTTTGATAGTTGAATATACACCATGCTGACATGTATTTCACTACAGGAATGAATTCTAAATAACTTTCAATAGTCTTGTATTTAACTGTTCTATAATCATCATCAGTATTAGTTATTGCATCTATAAATTGCTTTTCTATTCTATTTTTTCTCAAAAACATCATAAAATCTTCTTTAAACTTACTCTTTTTCATCTTTTCATTTTTTATCTATTAGTTATTAAACACAAAAAGAGGAAGCCGAAGCCTCCTCTAAATTATTGATAATCAATTAGTTACTAAAATGGAAGGTCATCTGATGTCTCTTCCTTAGCGATCTCTTTAGTAACATCTTTAACAATGTCTTTATCCATTACAACTCTTTCTTGTAGTTCATTCTTTTGAGGAACTAGAGTTAATGGCATATCTTCTCTTTCTAGATAATGACCAAATGATCTTGTTTGTAAATATTGACTAGACCAATCTTTTCCATCTTTTCCAATGTTTCCATAATTAACAATTACTCTATATTTCTTATTCTTTGATTCTGTATGAATTTGAATCATTATATCTTTAAGACATGCTTCATAAGAGGCGTAGTCTTTTGCTTCAAACTTACCAGCGAATATTCCATTTGTTAAGTTGTATAATTTCTGTCTAGCAAATTTCATTGCACCAGATGGTTCAGCCTCAGTTCCTTGTCTATCTTCTGATATATTATAAAATCCTTCATTCATTTGACCACCATTTTCGTCAGTAAAGATTATTTTATAATCTGGAGCTTTCTCATTATCTGTTTGTTTTTTTGCTTCTACAGATACTGTACATAGTACTACACCAGCGTTACCACCATTGAAAATTGCTTTTGGTGCTTTTCCTTTATTCTCTTCTGCTACTTGTCTGAAATTAAATGCCATAATTCTTAAATTTTAAATGTATAATTATTTATTAAATATTGTAATTTGTTTGGATGTTTTATTCTCCATATTCATACTTATCGATAGCTTCTACAACTATCCATAAGTCATTTGGTATTCTTATTTGAGTCTGTCTATCAAACATTCCAATAGGACTTTTAGCTGGACATGAACTTGTTGTATTGGTAACAAAATAATAATTCATTTTATCCTCTGAACTATCATATTCTGTTTCTGTATAAAGAAGTACATCAAATAATCCTTCTAATGTTATTACAGAATCCACCATTTTACCTACAGTTTTTATCTTTTTCAAGACATCCATACCAACAACAGTTTCTTCTGGATGAGCAATGATAAATGTTTTAATATCATCTCTAAGAGATCGTCCTTTGTTATATATACTAAATATGTGAGCTCCTATTTCATTAAATTTATCAAAACCTTTCTCTAAAGCTCTATCCATAAATTCAAATGAACCTACATAACAACTATCATCTATAATTATGTATTTAATATGTGGCATAGAATTATTTATATAGTCTAAAGCTCCACATATTTTTATCGGATTACAATTAGAAAGATAATTACCAACAAACTCACCATTTTCCTTCCTAAAAGGAGTAAACATTTTTCTTCATCCTCTACATGGAAGCCCTTGTCCAGTAACGCTTATTAAAAACGTTTCTTCTGGAGGTAAACCCTTAATTTTCTCTTCAACAGACTCACAAATGGAAGAAGATTTTCCAGTACCACTATTTCCTACTATTCCAATTAATTTTGACATATATTTATTGTTTTAAATGATAAGAAGCCACAAAATTAAGCTATTTTTTTAATATAACCTAAGATTGCAGCATTAAATTTATTTAAATATCTACAAGAAGAAACTATCTGTAATTATTTTTTCTATATTCTTATAATACATTTCTCTCCACTTCCAATAAATATTATTAGAATGCAAATCTGTATTGTCTTTTTCTGTTTTAAAAGAATTAGTATTTAGAATTGCTGGTAAAAAGGTTTCTGAATAAACTTTTTTCTGATCATTATTATCAAAAGTTATCGATAATAACATTAATTCTTCAATTGATTTGCATTCTGTTTTTTTAAGATGCTCTTCTATGTATCTCAAGACTCCAAAATCACTACAAATATCATACATAATCTTACTTAATTTATTTTCAATATAAGATAATTGATTTTCTGGTAACTCATGATAAGAAACTGCTGAACTATAATACCCTGTGCACTGCTGATACTCTGATCTGTCTAAATTTATACATTCTCTTGGAACTCTTAATCCAAAATCATAATATCGTATTCCATATTCATCAAAGGTTTTGGGGTCTCTACATCCAGTATGATCCCATCCTGTTCTAAATGTAGAATAAACTCTTTTGTTAATATCTCCACAAACAAGAGATGTAATATCTTTGCTTTTTAATAAAGATATTGTGGCTAAACAAAATCTCTCGAACGACATGTATTCAATACATTGTATTTTACACGTAGAATTATACAATCTATACAAGTCTCCAATCGACCTACTTTTAAACTTTTTACAATAAAGTTCTTTGTTCTTGAGGTTTCTGAACCACATATATATGTGTCATGAAAATCACACATATTCATAATTTCCAACACACAAACTCTATCAAAACAATTAGCTGTACTTTCTGGCAATTGAATCCCCTTATCTTCATAGTACACATGTATTTTGTTGTTTGAAGAATCTCCAAAAACAATTGTTGGACAACTAAGTAATTTATCTTCAATTTTTTTAAAAAAATCACTAGTATATATTCTATCTCTCATATTTTTTTTATTTTTAATATTTTTAAATTGTTTTAGTAGTTTCATTTCAAGAGTTTTTATTGATTGCAAAATTTCTTAACGCAAGCTCTTTTGACAATTCTATTTCTTTCCTTCTCCATCTTCATTCTACAGTTATAAACTGAACTTAAACGATCTCTGGTGGATAAATTAGAAAAATCTTCGTCACTAAGAAGTTTTGTTTTAAATGCACTGTAGGACATATTAATATTTAAAGGATCTACTCTCATTTGTCCAACAAACATTTTAAATGATCCATCTTCTTTATCTATATTTTTCCCTAATTTTTCTAATTCCTGTATAAATAAACTCACATAATACTTGGCTAGTTTATTCTCGGCTTTAGTCATTTCTTCTGCAGACAAGCATTCTATCTTTATTGCAGTTGAATAATATCCACTAATAAACTCTTGTCCATAATCATTTATATTAAGCCAATAAGGATCTGTTTTTAATCCAAATTCTGATTGAATAAGTCCAAATTCATCTATAGTTTTAGGGTCTTTACATCCATGGGAAGAACTTCCAGTGTAAATTCTTTTATGAATATCTCCACACACAAAAGAATAAATCATTTTATTTTCTAATAGAAAGATTAGCGAAAGGTAAAAATCTTTAAAAGACATTTTATCAGAACCACTCATTATTACACTTAAATACAATCTATATAAATCTCCTGCAGATCTATTTCTACCTGCACTGCAATTTAATTCTCCTTGAGTACCATCTGACAAAACAACGTAATCTTCATAAGTTCTAGATATTCTAATTATATTTAAAACAGTCATCTCATTGCTTTTTGAATAACAATCGTAATAATCCATTTTATTCTGTAAAAACTGATTACACTTTTTGCCACTCCAATTTTCAGCTCCAAATGAAATTTTTTGTTTTCCTTTTAATATTTCTTCTATTCCACAAAAGTACATATCACTATAACCTCTAACTACTTTTCTCATTTTATTCTTTTTTTTTATTTTCTATAAGATTCTATTGTTTTATAAACACTTTCTTCTGGTTCTCTAGGTAATTCTGTAAAGAAATTACACGCACCAAAGAAGCATAGATCAACCGATGCTGAGCTTATTCCATCTCTATTAAGCAATATAGACAATTCTCTATAATTGTCATTCAATCTAGTTAAATCCCAATTATGATATGTCTTAATCTTATGCCTTGATGGAGCAAATATACCTAATAATAAGTTATAATTTCTAGCTACGGTTTTGTTATCTCCCAAATTAGCGACACTAGGATGTAATTTATCTGTAATTGCAACACCTTTATTAGTGAATTGTAAGTCTTCTCCAGCCATAGCTTGTTGAATAACGTCAACTATAGTATATCCAAACCTATCTCTCATCTTAAGACAATATTCAGAAGAATATTCTCCCATTGCTTGATGCAGGGATTTTCCAGAAGAAGGTTGTAATAATGCCAAGTGATCTGTTATCACAATAACATATTCATCTGGATTATTTGGAGAATATGTATCTATAACATTCTTTTTTGTTACAGATCCGTCATCATTAGTTCAGTCTATGGTTTTATATGTATATTTGCCATTTGCCTCAGCATATGTTTTCACAAGATTATACATTGAATAACCAGATCTAATGTCGTCATAAAAATCTACAACTTCATCAAATACAGCAAACCATTGTTGGAATTTTTTAGACTTACATAGATTTAGAATTTTTTCATCAAGTATGCTACCATTAAATAAACTTTGTAAATCTTGTGGGCTAATTATAATATCATGCTCTTTAAACAAAAGATAACTCATTGCTGAAATCATCTTATTTTCTTTACTAATTTCTAATGAAAAGTAAATAATTTTTATTTTTGTCTTTGAGTCTGGATTATTCATTAACCACTCTATAGGCTGATATAAATACAAGTAGTCACACATCTGACTTTTAGCAGATTTACTTGCACCAGTAATGCCTATATAAGATTTCTTAGTTATTCCTGGCAAAACACTAGACAAGCGCTCTAACTCCCAAGGAATTGCAATTTGCTTACCAGATAATCTATCGTTTCTATTCCCTTCTAATTTCTTAATTACTTCTTTATACATATTTCTGATTTTAAGTTAAATTAATATTCAATCTAAAACAGAATCAGTATCAAAGTAATTTATTTAATCATTTTTTATCCATATTATATTCTAAAATGAAATGCTTCTTGAGCTTGTTTTTCCATAACAGCTTCTTCTTCGTCTTCTTCATAATTCTCTAATAGAGATAGAAGTGTTGAATTGCCATTTTTTAATACAAAATACATACATAACATCATTTCGTTATCCATAGTATTTTCATCAAATCCATTAACATAACTACTAGTAGTTTTTACTATAGCTTCGTTATCATATTCCTTTAATCCTTGTCTATCTAATGTTTTAAGTTTAGCCGATAGAGAATTAACAGAACACCTCCATGGATGTCTACCAGCTTTCTTGCCTTTAGGAAACAATTCTCTCATTTTAGAAGCTAAATCTACATAATCTCTAGTTTTTGGGAATAATACAATAGCTTTATGAGTAGGTTTTTGGTTTTCATCCAAATAATCCTTTTCCATTAATGAATATATTACATCTGAAATTTCTGGAGCATCTATATCTGGATTACTAACCAATTTCATCAAATATACATATTCAAAAACATCAATATTTAGACGTCTTAACTTGGTTTCTTCTATTTGTATCATACTCTTTAGTCATTTAAAATTTCCTCAATCATATTTTTTGCTTTAAGAAGAGCTTCTCTGTCAAATCTTCCTAAAGTCTTACGGAATAATACTTCATTGAATTCTACATGAACTGGAATAGTCCTAAATCCTCTCGAAACTATATCTGGATTTTCATTAATAAAAAGACTAATTTCTTCTGTATTGCCTCTAAAAACTTCATCTCCTCTGTGATTTAAAACTTTGCTTTCTAACGTCATATTGTTTAATTTTATTTGTTTATAAAAGACTGCCATATTAAATGACAGTCATATTTTAATTTTTTTATTCCATTGTGATAATGGTGCTTGTAGATAATAATATCTTAGCAGCACTAATCGCATTTGTTAAGGCTGAACATGTAACATCAGCAGGATCTATAATTCCTGCCTCAAATACGTCTTCTACAGGTTCTCCAGTCCTAGCATCATACCCACTATTCCCTTTATATCCTTTAGAAGATAGAATTGTAGATATTTTTTCTTGCTGAACATTAGCATTTTGTATTATTTTATGCATAGGTCGCATTAATGCTTCAATCATCTTCTTTGTTGATTTAGAAACATTTTCAATACCATATATCTTGATGAATAATTCAAACAAGATAACTCCACCACCTTTAACAATACCTCCATGAACAGCAGCTCTACATGCTCCAACAGCATCTTCTAGTCTATCAAACTTTTCTTCGTATTCAGCATCAGTTTCGGCTCCAAGATGTATAGTTGCCATTGATCTTCTAAAATTAGCCAATCTTTTTCTATAAGATTCCTTGTGTTCTACTGATGGAGCATTTTCAATTTCTGCTTTAATGTACTCTATTCTTCCATCAATTTCTTCACTATCTTCTATATTAGATACCAATACAGCTTTACTAAGCGTTATTTCAGCCGATTTAAGACGACTAAAACAGAAATCCTTATTACTTATTGAATTAAGAGTCAATCCTTTCTCAGATTCGATATATGTGCTTCCAGTTATATAGGACAAATCTCTCATGGCTTCAATTCTTGCTAAACCAAAGTTTGGAGATTTTATTGCACAGTAATTTCCAGATACATTTCTAGATGCATTGCCAAGCGTATTACGAGCTTCTCCTACTATATCATCACATATTATTAAAAGAGAATCTGAATTGCTTAGATGACTTATAATAGTGCTTATTTCCCTTGCTGTAGACAAAGTTCCCTGATATAACAATATGTATGGATTATCTAGTAGGCAAGTTCTTCTGTCTTTACTATTTGCATACAATTGACTAATCATTCCTCTATCATAAGAAGTTCCATGTGTTACTTCAACTGAACTTTCTTTATCAAAAGCTCTATCTATTTGAATTTCACAATCTTTTCCTACTTGCTTATATGCATGTGTTATTAATGAAACCAATTCATCATCTCCATTTGTTGAGATGTTTGCTACTTTGGCAATATCTTCTCCATCTGTTGATACACTAACGGAATTCTCCTTAATATAACTAAGAGATTGTTCCTTAATAAAATCCATAGACTCTATAATATCTCGCATAGAACAAGATCTATCATTCTTTAGCAATTCCTCTGCCTTATTAACAAATGCAGAAGCTAAAACTATACTAGTTGAAGTTCCATCTCCTTGAGTATCACAGGTTTCCATTGCAACTTGTCTAATAGCATCCATTCCAGCTCTAACTGCAGAATCATTACTTGATATGAATTTAGCAACAGAAACACCATCCTTAGTAAATCTAGTAATCCCATTCATAGTCATTGCAACTAGATTACCGCCTGGCCCCATAGTCGAGCCAACGGCTTCATCCATAATTCTTATACCTTCTAACAATTTACACTTAGCCTCTTCTTTCGAATAAATATTCATACCCATAATTTATATGTTTTAATTTGTTTTAGATTAATTCCAGTAGTCTATCTAGACAAATACATCTGATTTTTCATTAATTCTGCAAAGTTAGTGTTTTTAAACCAATCCTTAAGAGTTCCACTCATAGTATTTGTTGTTTCAATGAAATTCTCAGCTCCATAAACAGGGTCAAGATTATCTGCACCAGCAATACATAGATGTAAGTAGTTTAACTGAGGTCTTAGTACTTCTTTACTAGTAGTGGCACCAACAACCATCAATCCAGTTTTCAATCCATCTTTAGTAATAACTTTTTGCTCTATAAACTCATAATTTATCTCTCTTGCAATTATGGATGGCATATCTCTAACGTTTACAGTTATAACAGAAACTATCATATTTTGAACGTCATCATTTCTTCTAACATTAAGATAAGATCCTGTTAATGGACTACCCATATTAAATACTCTCTCCCATCCACTGATATATCCAAGTTCATGCTCTTTGCAATTACGAATAGTTCTAGGAACATCACAAATATTCATTAGAGACCCATATCCTATCATATAATAATCTCTATCTTCAAGCATTCTTATTTGATCTCTGAATCTTTCAACTCTAACATCTTGCTCCTCTCCTTTCTTTCTAAAAATCCAAAGTTTTTCTTCAATAAATTTAGTCGTCATCCACTTTGCCTTTAATTCTAGAAATGTTGGCTCCTTTTTCTTATTATTACTTGAATTATCCACATAGTTTACGTATTTATTTTTTTTCGACATATCTTTTATATTCTTTTCTTAAATTTATACTACAAAACACATTATATCCACAAAACATGGCTGCCATTACATAATCTTCATTCACAAGACCTATAATGAGCCATGATAGGTTAGTACAGAACCATACCATATAAGATATGATTCTATACTTATTTATACCATTTAGAAAATATCCTAATATAGCAAAACATCCAGCTATTATTTTGAATAAAATCATTATATTTTCTTTATTCTATCAACAACAACACTCTCCCATAAATCAATTAAATCTTTATGTTTCGACTCATAAAGAAGTTTGTTTTTTATGGAATCTCTTATTCTATTAGATATATTCAATTTAGCTTTATATCCACATATACTAATATCGCAATAATATTTTAATGTTTTACCAGTTTGTGAATATTCAGACTCGAGTTTTCCTATACGACTAATCTTATTGAGATCAATCATATTTCTATTAATAATTACCATCATACACCACTATTTAAGTAATGATGTATTCCATTTAAGAAGGATTGAAATATCTTTGCCTATTTGTTTATTTCCATATTCTCTAACTCTTTTTCCGAAGGTTTTAACTAGTTGTTTATTTAATCTAGTAACTTGACTACTATAAGTAGGAGTTATTACAATAACTGAATTGAATTTATCAACACCTTTACCCTTTGTAATAAGTTTAGAATCAAAATCATTATTTGCTAATAAACCTACTAAAACCATCTCGTTGAATCTTTTTGTTCTTTTATGCATAACTTTTGTTTTTTTTTATTTATTTGTAATTAAATTATTTATATATTTTAAAACCTCAAGATATTATTCATTATAAAACCTTTTTGTTTTAGTTGTTTTTAATATATCTTCACCTAATTTATTAGATGATATTCTAGGAGTTAGAGTTTTATAATCAAATGGACTATAATAATATTTCCTATTCCTGTAACCACGGTAATCTATTTCCGTTATCGTCTTATCGAAAACTTTACCTTTAACATCGTACGGAGTGTCCATGAATATTAAACCAGGTTTATCAGAAATTTCACATGCAATACATTTTCCTTTTCTAAATAAGCGTTGAGCTTCTTCTCTAGAAATTCTTTTATGATATTTTGTTAATTTCTTGTCTGTTAATAAAAAACTAACAATTTTTGAATGACTATACCCTTCTATTCTTCTCATTATTTATTTATTTATTTATTTATTTATTTATGTTCTTCAATATATCTAAAAGCAGTTTTTCTTGTCATTATTTCAGAACATCCATTATTAGCTCTGTAATCCCCCTTTAAATTACCTATAGAACAAGATTCTACTGATAAATTAATGTCATTCTCAACCCAGTAAACTATATCTCCATCTCTAAATTTTTCTCCATAAGTATTTGTGAACAATACATCTACTCTTAAACTTTGAAGCTCTAAGTCTGACACAATCATTTCTATAAGATCATCAGCTGTGTAAACATCTCCATTACTCATCTCTTCTTGTATCTTTTGATATTTATCTAGTAATTCATCCATAGTCTTTATCTGTAATTAAATTATTTATACAATTTTTTATACTTTTCTTTATGTGCAATACATGTAAATTCATAGGTAGTAATTGTTGATACATCAACACATAATCTTGTCCCACAATTAGGACAATCATAATCCTCAAATTCTCCTCCACTATTTATATTCACATCTTCATCAAACTCTAATTCATTATGACATCTTGGACACGTGAAGTCTCCTTTACAATAGTCATCTGCATTCTGTATTCCCATATTAAATATTTTTTCTTTTAAGTCCAGCAATAATTTTACTAGTACTTCTGTTTTTATATTCTAAAGCACTTTTATTTGCAAATAATAATATCTTATTATATTCTTCATAAATTCCACTGCTAAATACACTAGACGATCTTCTATAATCCAATTGCATTTCAGTAATGTTTGCCTCAAGTCTTTTAAGAAAATAATATCTATTATTGGACTTGATCTTTGGATAGATATAATTTAATTTATCCATTATTTCAGCAGGAAGCAATCCGTCAAATACTCTTTTAATTCTTCTTCCAGGTTGTTTACCACTATTTACTAATTCAATCAAATTATTTTCATCTAAATGATCCACTTGTTTTTGTGTCGCATCTTCCGTAATATAACCTCCATTCTTTCTAATGTTTGGTAACACTACTTCCGATAGCCATGTATATAATGGTTCTGCAACAACTGAATTAGATTTAAGAATAGCTCTATAATATTGTGTTTCTGATATAAATGAATTCTTTGTAAAAGGTGCTGAATTCGTCACCTCGCTGATATTCAGTGCGTTACGAAGTTTTCCCATATGAGGTAATTCTGTTCCCGCTGTTGTTACTTTTTGCGGAGCCCATAAAGACAAAGCAACCTCGCCAGCATTAAATAATGGTTCATCTATAGTACCATAAATATTAACTACCAATCTTAATTCTTCGTTTAATTCTGATTTAATTAATTCCATATTAAATATATTTTAGTTAAATATTAAAATGATTTTCTAATTAATCCACATTTTGAACAGACTTCTTGAGTTTCAGAATAATCTTTATCGTGTCCTACTGGATATGGATAAACAACTATTTTCTTCCAATCATGGATGCAGTTTAAATGTGGAGAGTTTTCTGGAAAACATCCTTCGATTGATCCAGATATACCAATAAAACCCTTTCCATGATAGCATATGTATTTAGGAACACGTTCTACATATTTATTGCTATCTCCTTTTAGAATCTTTCCATCATAAACAAGAATTTTGGGTCTTGGTTTTATAATCTTACGCAATCTGCTATACAGATCTTTATTTCCTTTCCTATTTTTGCCTTTGGCGTGATAGAAGTGAGGTTCTCTTTGCTCCATTTCTAACTTATGGGCTTTATCTATAGATTTCCTCTTTGCCTCTTTAAATGGCTTTTCAGTCCAATGACATCTTCCATATCCTGTAAATCCTATATCGTAATATAGTTTACATATGTATTCGTCATCTTGTGTTATTTTCTCTATCGGATTATAGAAGTCATAATTTGGATTCTTTCTATAAAAATTCTTCAACCAAAATCCTCTTTGATGTGAATATGTTTTTGACATAATTTATTTATTTCTTAATAACAATATCTCTGCCCAATTCTCTACATACTTCCTCTAGAGTCATTTCCTCTACTTCTGGTATCTCCATACAATTATGAAAACCTGTAAGTATTCCTTTGTTGTTTATAGCAGACACTTTCCATTCGCCAGTAATATCTTTATTATTACTACCATCATAGACTACAACCAAATCTGAATAAATTCTAGGGTTATTGTCATAACAACGCATTTTTCTAGGAAATTTCAATTTTGGTTTCCAGTCATCATTTGGATGTTTTAGATCTCTATTGCATTTGCAGCCTCTATTGAATGTTCCTTCGATAGTATATGCCACACTACTATGTGTATTATAACTATCAAGATTTTCTGTCAATGCTTCTATCGGATATGAGTTTGATTTTCCATTAAAACTCACAATAACTACTTTTCTTCCACAACCATCAATAACTGGTCTGCCATTTTTAGCGTCTTCTAAATTAAATTTTGCCATAATTAATTATATTTTAAGTTTATACTTATCGTCTTTCTGAAACCTGTATGTAAACATCTTCGCCACATTCTGATACATAGTCCACATCAAACCATTCATCTACATCTATACAATCTTGCGACTCTGTAATATCGATGCAAATTTCGCCTTCTTTATTTTCTATCTCTTGTAATTTTCTTATTAATTCATTAACTCTCATTTCTTTAACTTTTAATTTAATTATTAATTATAACACGTCTAATTCAACACTTTGTATTTCATCTATCAACTCACTTAATGAATATTCTTGAGTATAACAACAATTAAATTTTATGTGCTTATTCTGTATTGCTTTAAATATCTTGTATCCCAAACTTTTATAGTAAGATTCATAATCTACGATCATTGGTATTGGTTTCCCTAAAAGCTCACTTTTGTATCTCTGGGATTCATCTATTGTTTTAAACCTTTCAAGATAATAATCAAGGAATACGTTAACTCTACATAATACTATATTTGCTAATTGAACTCTATCATATAGATCTGTAGCTAACTCAACAGCTTTCTCTTTAGATGATGCTGTAAACCATTCTATATATCTTCCTTCATCTTCATAAATTGATAACTTAAATACTTCTTTCATTTTTTTTAATTTTAATTAATAATCATTTGTAGTTATGGGCGGAATCGAACCACCCTTAATACCATAATAACTTATCTAGAATAATATTCCAAATTTAAATCCAATGCCATGAACAGTATAATCTTCATCTTGATGTTTTGTTTGATGATTTCCTATGCCCCTTAGTCTTGCACTATAAAACAAACATATTGTGGCTTTGTTTTCAATTATAAATTCAACTCCAACTGAATTTTTAAAACTTATATCATCTCCATATATATAACTATCATCGCCTTTTTCTTCTATCTTATAAGATGATTGCATAACACCAGATTGAAAGTACGGTCTAAATTCATTTCCACCAAGAGGATATACTTTTAAATATATCATATTTGAATAAGTATTTACTGAAACATTGCCTACTCCTGGATCTGTTTTTTCGTCAGTATTAATACTTAATTCATATCCAGTAGATATAAATCTATTTATCAAGAATGAAGCACCAATATTAAGCATGGCGATGTCGTTTTCATCATGATTTTTTGGGTACTCATATTTTGTAGACAAAACTTCAAATCCAGAATACACTTCTATTCTATTACTTAAAATAGATTTATCTACTTGGTCAATTTCTTGTGCTTTCGTACAGAATGCACTCATAATCATTAGCATTGCTAAAATTAACTTCTTCATAATTTATTTGTTTTAAGTTATAATTAGATTATTCTAATTATTTATAGTATTAATAAAGATATTGATCCTTATTTAATAATTACTAAAATTTATATATAAAAACTATTTACTTATTTCAGAATTTAAATTCTTTAGATTTAATTTTATATCAAAATAACAACTGGAAGATCCATATGTTTCTTTAATTTTTATATAAATCAAATCTTTATCTATTATATCATTATAAAATCCAAATGGTTTTTGTAGTTTTAAATATTTATCTCCTACAATATCGAATTTTCGTTCAATAATTTCTTTGTTTTTCTTATATATAAGTGTATAGCTCTTTTTCTTATACAATTTCCATGGTTTTTTCTTCAAACCACTATACATTGATACATATATACTACAATCTTCTTTGAATATTCCAATATATATTTCTGCTGACACACTACTACCATTTAAGGTTAGTAATCCATCTTGAATAGAAGATACTACTGTCTTATCTGAACTTGCTCTCCAATTCTGAGCGCTAGACACAAGACATAATGTTAAAACACTTACTAATACTAATAAAAACTTTTTCATTTTGTTTAAATTTTAATTTGTTAATAAATACAATGTTAATATAATAAACCACACAACGCATAATAATAGAGCCGATAGGTTATCTGTATGGATTCTCTCAAGTTTGAGCTTAAACAAATTCATTATAGTTTCCTTAAAACCTAATAGAATCACCGATAATGCCAATACTATAGTGACAACATCTTCTATTGAAATTAAATTATCCATATTTATTCATATTCTTCTTCTTCTACAAAGCATTTAACCACAAACAACACTATTGCTGTCATTGCCAATCCCATAACGATACTTCCCATATATTATTTTTTTAAAGCATTTGTAATTGCGTCTATACTTTCCTTAGACAATTCAACTTCTTTTCCGTTAATTTCTAACTTGATAGTTGATTTATCTAATGCAGGATCTGTTGTTCTCATATATCTCCAATCAAAGGTCTCATAAACCAGCTTTTTATTATAGTCAGTTTCTCGACCTAACATTACAGTACGACAAACTATGTGACAATTTTCAAAATAATCTAAAAATATTCTAGGTTTCCACTCGTCTTCTTTATTATTCTTAACCCAAACCCAATCTCCTTTCTTAGGTTTTGGTTGTGGTTCTATGTCGTTTACGAAGAAGAGATCAGCTTCATCATTTATTCCAGAGCCCCAGTATCTGCCATCTTTATATGAGGATGTAGTGCTACCATCGTCCAATATTAGCAATAATATGTTGCCTTCATGATTATTAGGGAAATGTTTTGCGTATAATACCTTTATACCACCTCTTGTAACTAACTCCTCACCGGTACGTAACCAGCGTTCTAAATTAAATTTTACCATATCTCTTGTTTTATTTTATTTAAATCTTTTAGATAATTCATCAAATATTATTGATAATGCCATGAATACAACTATAGTAACCAATGTTCCAACTGCAAGTTGTTTACTCATCAAGTCCATTACATCCCACAACAATGCTACTAATGTTGAATACGATAGTGCAAGTGATATTGCAGCTACAACTAAAATCATATTACTAATAAAAACTAATTTACTTTTTATATTTTTCATTTTAAACTATTTGTTAAACTTTATTTATACTTATTTAATTAAATAATCAATCCTTTCAATTCCTTTTCTGATATTATGATTGGATGTTATAAATATCAAATCTTTTATTTTAGTGACAAACTCCCTCTTAGTTCTTCTGGTATATAGGATAGCATCATCACCTTTAACACTTCTAAGAACAAATCTCATATCTTTGTTACTTTGCCATGTAGTATGATAATTACATCCTAATATTATTGGATTATCATTCTCAAAATCTATTCCAGTATTGTTTTTGATTTTCATTACCTAACTTCTTGTATTAATATTAATTTATTACTTATATAAACTCCTCCAGTCAGAAAGAATGCAGACCCTCTTGGTATTATACATTTGACTATAATATATTTTTCTTTGCAGTAAAATGAGGCGCATATATTAGCGCGATGTATGGTCATAAAAGAGTATAAACCTTTTTTTGATGATAATCTCGAAGGAGTCCAGTCGTCTAAAGAATTCATAGCTCTATAAAATAATATTTTATTAAAAAATCTCCAGCTATATGATAATTTTGATTTGTATGTCTTATTAAGTTTATAAACTTTATTCTTATTAAAGTATGGCGGATGATATGTTCCATGTTTTTTTTCCAACACTTTATAAACAATAATATCTTCTTTTGCAATTTTTGATGGTTCTTTTAATGATTCACACATATGTTTGTTATATTTATTCCTCCACAATTTCATATGAAGCACTGTATTTATCCCATTTAACTACAGTTGCCTCATTGCTTATGCTAATACATTTAAATATTAAAACTAAAATTACAATAGCTATTGCTATTAGTAATACAATATTCCCTTTCCCCTCTTTAGTCATCTATTTAACTATTTTAACATTTTTACCTAATTCTTTACAAACCTCTTCCATAGTCATTTCTACAACCTCTGGAATATTATCTTTTTCCCATTGCTTTATTGATTTACAATACTTGTATCCAATATACTTACCATTGTTAGATATGCATTTAATTGGAAGTCTGCCAGTAAATCTAGGGTTATTTGTCAAATCTGTAACAACCTCAAGTTTATTTGCTTTCTTTTCGTTGTCATTCCAAACCATCATATAGTTGGGTTTTTGCTCTTCTATAGGTATTGAGGGAAGTTTTATAAACAACTTTGCAGGATACACTGTATTATCGTTTATGTTGTTAGTGATTACTATTTCATTTGTGCTGAAAATACCTTTTATTTCATAAAAATTATTTGCTGTTAAATTATAAAATCCTGCAGTTTCTGTACACTCAACTAAATCACCTACTTTAAATTTATTTTCTTTTCTCATATCTTAATATTTTTTACTGTTTTTAATTGATTTTAATTTGTTGTAATTAGTAAACTTAATCTTTCTATTCTCTTTTGTATTTAATAAGAAATAACCACACAAATCTCCAAAATACCACCCTAATATCTCATGGTCTTTAAATTTATCAAATTTATCTATCACAATCTTTAGTTTATTTGGATGGACTTGTTTATATTCTTCAATAAATTCCTCTTTTGTTTCAAGAAGTAGTCTAGTGATTCCTTTTCCGTCTTTAAATAATTTCATTTTCTATTTTTCTTTATTTTCTAATACCCCATATTAATAATATGAATTCTTTTAGTATTAACACCCACACGCCTACCAGCAAAGAATTAATTGATATTATGTCCATAAATGACATTACTCCTAGTAATATTATCAATATACCACTTATAACACAACTAACTTGACCTGCATAATATATTCCAATAGATTTGTTTAATTTATCTCTTTCAGTTTCCAGCATAATTTCTATTTCTTTATATAATAATACTTATCCCCACATTTACCAACCTCTTCATCGAGTTGTTCTCTATCTTCTCCACACATACATCCTGTTTTGTTATTATAGAAACAACAATGATCACAGGAGTGACGTTCATCCATCTTTGTGGGTTTTAAACCATATTTATATTTTAATGGAATATCATCTCTTTCCCAAAACTCGTGTTTCTCAACAGTAATTTTAGTACCATCATTAAGCACTATCGGATCATAGTATTCTCTTTTTCCCATAATTCAAATTATTTATTACAGTTTAAAATATCTTAATCTTCCTTTATTTGCAGTAATCTTTTTGAATTCGGCAATAGTTCTAATAAACATTACACCAGAAACTTCTTGTGTTGAATTAAATAGTACATACGTTAATCCATCTATTGTTGCAAACATTGGAGTTCTTGATCTAAATAAAGATCTAGCTTTAATATATCCAACTCTTTTAGATTTAGGTGTAAACAAAAGAGGACTTATGCCATACTCAAACTCTATTGTGTAATGAGTAACATAACCTTTTGTTATTGAATATTTTTCCATAATTATTTAATATTATTTGTTAATAAAAATTGTTGGCAGATAGGGTTTCAATCCACACTGCCATAAATGTGTTAATTTAATTAATTAACGGTTTTCTATACTGGATTTATAATATTTGTAATATCTTTGATAGCTCCATATTCTGGATTCATAAATCCTTGAAGTATGTCTCCAAATGTTCCAGACGCAAAGTAAATAACTACTAATATTATCCATACTATCGAGAGTACTATTGCACAAATAGTAAGACTATCATCTTCATTATGAGATTCAAGCTCTGTTCCTTTTACGAAACATTTTAGTACTCCAAGTAAGAATAAGCATATAGTTATTAAATATCCGATAGACATGTATGATTCAACTACCTGTTGTTTAACAAGTATCTCATAAACATGTTCTGCAGGAGTCTTTAATGCAATTGCCAATTGATTTATTGCCTCTCCAAATTTATCAGCATATTTATCAACTATTCTTTCAGCCTCTGTAGTTTTCTCTATTTCTTGACCATAAGACATAACTGCAAGCATAATACTTGCTACTACTAATAATAATTTCTTCATAATTTAAATTTTATTTATATTTCATTCTGTAAATAAAAGTTCTTAATTCTCCTGTAAATATATTCTCATCTACATTCGCAAACTTTTGAGATATAACATATTTCAATGCTTTTTTAGAATCTTCGTCTTTGCACGAGTAATATTCTTGATAAAGCTTTAATGCTTCCTGTCTTTTGCCTTCTATGTAGCTCTGTGACTGCTCAAAAACCTCTCTTTCTGCGTTTTGTTTTGCTTTACCTACTGTTTTAGTAGCAAAAACATCAAACCAACCTAATCCTAAAGACAAAGCTAAAAGTAAAACTATTCCACCTATAAGCCCTAATACTATACTAGTCTTTTTCATTATTTGTGAAGTTTAAATGGTGATACAATAATTGCAGGCTCTACATATACGGGTCTTGCCTTGTTTGTTTTTGGGTCAATAAGTAACAACCATGTAGCCGATAATCCATCAGGCATAAATAATCCGTTTGGCTCGCATTGAGCTATAACTTTTCCTCCTGATTGGTATCGATAAGGATCGTCAACTATTTTATCTGAATTGCTAAATTGAGTACTATAAGGTAATCCATATCCAATACATTTACCAAGAAATTGACCAACTTTACCACTTCTCTCGTTCATTAAATAAGCATAACATATCAAATTCTCTTGATCTCTCAGCTCATATATTTGCTTCATCACTTTCTTTTCTTGAAAGTTGATTATTGCAGGCATTCCAACTTGTCTGTTTGCTTCCTGCATACTTTGTTCTGTTTGCTTTTGAAGCATTTCATCAGAACTGTTTTTAACTTCTACTTGACAACTATACAAAACTATTGTCAATAATAATACCGATACTAATAATAACTTCTTCATAACTATTTGTTTTACTTATTTATTTGTTTATTTAATTAGCTATATTTAATGCCTCTCTATTCGTAATGCGAAGCGTGTGGAGTGCAGCATTGGGAATAGAAAACATCATCACCACACTACTGCATCACAATGTTTTAATTTTTAGTGGATATTTTTAGACTCTTTTCAGCAAAATATGCCATTTGAGGATAACCATCTTCTGTAATCCAAGTACATTTCATAGAATGTACATCTGTATATCCTATTATAGAATCTATATTCATCTTAGGACCACCAGACTTTAATACAACCACATCTCCAATTACTAATTTATCTTTATCCATAACTACTTTATATTTATCCATTTAACTTTTTTGTCTATTTGTTCAACAGTATCTATACGAAATGAACCATTTACATAGTCTTCTGCTTCCATATTTATCTCAAGCTCACCTACTAACTCCATTGCTTCTTCTTTGTTGTTAGCTTCAATCTCTATGGTTTTACTGTAAGATTCAGACACTTTTATTGCGAATTTATACATATTTTATTTGTTTATAATATTTTATCTATTTTATATTAGCTATATAAATGTGTTAGTTTTTGTGTCTTTAGTTGCTTTTTGTTTGGGGTTTTGGTGGGGTGGGGAATAGCTACTCACATCCACCCACGAACCCTATCCCAAAAGAACTAGTAACTACCTATCCCTCAGCTCACTAAGATTAATCCCAGTGTATTCACATCTCTCATCATCAATCTTTTCAATATCCTTACTTTCGCAAGATTCCCACACAGTTTTATCAAAAATACGATTAAACCCATTCCTTGCTAATGTCTTAATGCTTCCGTCCACCATCTTGATAATATACAAGTCTCTACCAGAAGTACTAGTATTAGTATCAACAACTTGACCACGTTTATGATCTTCACAAGTTCTAACTCTATCACCAACTTTAATATTCATATCAATTCTATTTTAAATTATTTAACATTTATTTCCAGTAGAGAATTAGTTGTTCTCAACCCAAGCTATCCAAACAAATGTAACTATAAATATAATACCAAACATATTTTATATATTTAATTAATTTCTACATCCATTATATAATAAACAAGCAATCACAATTATTGCAATCAATCCTACTATTTCATCTGAATTCATACTCTATATATTTAATTAATTATTAGAATCTTTAAACCATTTCTCAACTATAAATACCAATCCAACTATAATACCAACCAAGTATATCATAATCTATTTCTTTATAATATTTATACCACACTTCTTAAGCATAATCTCCAAATCAGAAATACTCTCTTTAGACTCAATACATATTTTACCAGTAGTCTTAATAAGAGATTTACCACTACTTGTAGGATCAATTGAATGTATTTTAGACACATTTATCAACATACATTTACCATTAAACTTTCTAACTTTAATAAAATTCATATCAATATTTTTTTATTATATAAAACAATTTATTTATACTCCACGTCTATCTAATGAAGTTGCTCAACTTTTTTAATATTGTACTGCACAACCCGTGAAGGTCATGCAATACATATTAGCTTGGTTTAGAATTGTGCTTCATCAGTAGTTGCTGAAACCTCTGTAACTTCAACAGCATCATCAAATGCAGAATCTTCAACCAATGAACCAGCTGGAACTTCTGTAACATCTTCAAGATTCTCATCATTAAAAGAAGTTACTCTCAACACATTACCAGCAGCTTTGCAGGCTTGTGTAAGTGTCTCAATATCAATTCTTGCAACAACTTTAGTATTAAAAGTCTTGTCTTGAATTTGATAAGGTTCAACATCTGCACATATGATTTCACCATCAAGAATAGTTCCACGTTTGAACATTCCCATTTTATAATCTTCAAATAATAGATGTGCTTTAAATACGTTGTCTCCATCAATAAATTCATCCCAGAAAGTACGAGTTACTACCTTAGTACCCATTTTAGGAGACATTTCACCAAATACATCAAGTGCTTGAGAGAAGCTTCTGAATCTGGCAACGATAAACTCTCGACCATTTTCTGCTTTTCTTAATTCAACTGATTGTACCATTAATTGCTTTGTGAACATTTCTTTAATAAAATTCATAACTTTAAGTTTTTGTAATTTGTAAATAATTTTAATTTGTGAACAGTTTGTAATCTTGTTCAGGATATGAAGTATTACTTTGCAGTAATAATATTTTTAAACCAAGGCTGATAAGAGTTTATGAAACATTCTTCATAATTACTTCTTAATTCAGTTCTAATTTCAAAGTTTTCATGGTATATCTTTCTGCCAGCCTCACAACATGCTTTGCACGCAACAAATTCATTGTAGAATTCATTGTATTCATCCTCAGAGCCCATTAATGCAAATATCTCTTGTTTGTTAGACTCTTTGGCTGGATTTAACCAGAAGCCATCAAGATTATCAATACCGATAAGTGATATGTCATTAGGATTAAACACCACTAAGCTCATGCCATTAGTGTAGTTATTAGCTCCGAAATTTATAAAATCAACCCCTGTTTTTGTTTTCTCCTTTTTCATAGTATGAATGTTTTTGAATTTCAACAATAAGATAATCAGCAGTTTAAATTCTTGCTTAGGAATGTATAATTGTACTACTGCAAAGTCTCTTGCGTATTGTTCATATTCAACGCCAATGCAATGAAACCGAATCCTGTAACACTTAGTATTGTAACCCAAAAGCTTAATTGAGAAGTTAATGGACAATAATACATTGGTTTAGACTTTAATTCACCACAAAGATACATTAATGAATTTGTGTGCATGTTGAATAAGATAACTAAAGCAACAACACAAATGATAGTAATTAATACACAAGCGAACCTTTTCATAATAATAAGTTTTTAGATTTTTAAATAATATTAGTACTACAACACTCTATATATTTAGGTGGGGGTACTATCCAATTCTGTATTTAGTGGGGGACCCGATTTATAGTGCCTC
Organism: Magallana angulata; assembly: GCF_025612915.1. NCBI lineage: Eukaryota > Metazoa > Mollusca > Bivalvia > Ostreida > Ostreidae > Magallana > Magallana angulata. The sequence continues at coordinate 29,424 of NW_026441709.1, forward strand.
CCCAAATAAAGAGACACCCAAAATTTTTAAAACCAAAAAAAATTCCAAAAAAAAAATTAAAAAAAATTTTGAAAATATAATTTTTATCATACCTTTGCAAACATCAAAACATATTTAACATTATTTAACACAAATTTTAATATATTTTATCAAATCAGCCCAAAATACTTGCAAATGTCAAAAAAAACGTGTAACTTCGCAGTATTACAAAAATACAATTCCCCCATGCTTGGGGGGTAGGGGGTTGATAAACAGGTTTAATCTTATCCCCTGTAGGAAATGAATAGAAAGATTTATCAATTAAAGATAAATGGATAAATGGATAAATTACGTATAATTAAAAACAACTGGTATATGGGCGAATTAATATTTTACAAGAGAGTAGAGAATGTGAAACAAATGGTTAAGATGCATGAGGTATTAGAATCTATGTTAAAGCCAGATGATGGGAATACAGTAGTCTCTAATTTAGATAAACACAGAGTAGAAGTATATAGAAATAATTTTAAATCAACTAAAGACAATGAGTAGTATGAAGACATTATCACTAACTAACAGCGAATTTTTTGGAATGCATGCAGAATTAATTACAATAAATCCAAAAGATACTAGATTTCATCTTAAACTAATTAAGATTCTAAAAACTATTGAAGATCACTTAATGGGGATTCGAGAGGTATGCGAGGGTAAAACCGATGAAGAGAATGAATTAATCTTAAGTGAATTATCCGAAATCGAAATCAAACCTTTTAGTATCGACGAGATTCCACAAGATCTAAATAGCAAACAAACATTATCAATGTCTTACTTACTTAATGAAGAAGAATAATATGGAAGATAACTCACCAGTAATAGCTTGTAAGAATTGCCTATCGTTAGGCATTAAGAGAGGGTATCCAGACTACTGTGATAATTGTGGATCAACTGCATTAATTACAGATAAAGATTACACTATAGATGCTTGGAAGAAAGATTATAAAGCTAAGTACAAAAAAGATTTTATAGATGTACAAGATTAATGTAAAAAAAGCTGAAAGAAAATATTTGGTTAAACTATGGTATGATATGTTGAGACCTTTTAATCATCTTTCGGAAAAAGAAATTTGGTATTTAACTGAATTGATAGACATATCTTGTAAACTAGAAGCTCTGGTTGATGGGGAAAACTTGACTCTCAATAAACTACATTTAGGTCTTGTTAGAGATAGTCTTTCATTGAAGAGAGACACAAATATACTTAACAACCTACGGGAAAAAAGAGTTATAGTTAATGATGAGCTAATCAAATCCTACATACCAAAATTTGATGGAAATAAAATAGTTATGAATTTTAATTTAATTTTAGATGAATAATAAATTTTATGAATACGATAAGCAATTTAGAGCATTGATATTAGCTCAAGCAGAAGAATCTAATATACCTGTTGATGATGTAATAGACATATATGAAACATATTTCAAGGGAGTTAAGGAAGTTTTAACTGAGAATAATCTTGGTAAAATAGACTCCTTTGAAGAGATTGAAAATATGAATACTACAATATCGATACCTAAGATTGGTAAATTATATGCAGACAGGTATTCATTTAATAGAAATAAATCATTTAAGAAGAATAGAATTAACCCAGTAAAAAAGAAATAAGTATGATGAAAGCTAAAGTATTATTTGACACAATTATTATTACAGCAAATAAAGAAAACATTTTAGATGAGAAAATTACTATGGAAGACGAGAATGCATTATCGTTTTCTGAGGAGCAAGAAATATTAGCATTAGGTAGTCACGCAAAAGACTTAGGTCTCGAAGTTGGTGATACTGTTGTTTTAAAGACTTCTAATTTTGCTAAAAGAAAGATGGATGACAATTCAGTTAAGAATGTATCTAGAGAATACTATGAGGTTTCATTACCTTTAGATATGATTGAAGATAAGTTATGTATGGTAATTTCTAGTAGAGACATTAAATATTATAAAAAGAAATAGTATGAATTTATTTAAATTAAATAAAGACACTTATTCTGTTGAATTCGATGAAGGAGCTCTTATGTTAGCTCCTTTTCGTGTGTTATGGGATAGAGACAAGTCTAAGAAGAAAACTAAAGCACTCAAAGAAATGGCATATGTTTATTTCATGTGGGATGCTAAGTCTGATTATAAGATAGAAGATGATTTATGTATTAGATCTAGTATTATAATAAAAGATTTAGACCTTGGAGATAAATGGTCTTGTGATAAGAAGGTTGAGGATGCAGGAATCTTCTATCGGGAAAGAAGTACAACCGTATTATCAAGAACTTATAATAGTGCTGTATCTGGAGCAAATGCTGTTAATAATGTACTGGAGAATGCTAAAGAATATATTTCTAATGCAAGTAATCCTATTAAAGCAGCAAAAGACGTTATAGATACTCTTGGTAAAATCCCTAAAGTTATGGCTGATTTAAAATCTGCTAATAAAGAACTTATAGAAGAGAGTAGAGAAACTGAAAACAGACAAAAAGGTAGTCAAACATTAAATACTTTTGAAGATGGATTATAATGATGAAGATAATACCATGTTTATGAAACTCAATGAGTATCAAACAAAGTTAGATGAAGAACTTAAGGATTCGGTATCTAGAGATGTTTGGATAGACTTAATTGAGTATCTTGATACAATACCATTCTTGAGATGGTTGGCGTCTTCTGGAGATACTAGAGGGTATGCTAAAGATCGAGATAGAGATGAGGATGGGAAGATTGTTGTCGACATTACACATCCACACATATTAGAAAATATGGACTACTTTAGAGAGAGGGCTATATTTTATGAGAAGTATGGGAAATATACTGATATAAGACCGAATCCAAATCCAAAAAGTGATTATGCTAAATTCTGGAAGGAGGAATTAAGGAAATGGAAAGATGGTGTTGTTAGAGAATCTGATGGAGAATGGATTCCAGGTATGTTTTATTTCTATTTAAATTATTCTCCAATATGGATTAATGTCGAAGAAAAAATTACTAGTGGTAAAAATAGAGGTAAGGTTCGAGGAAAAAGGATTAGAAAGTTTCCAAAACCTTGGCTTGGAGATTATTTGTTTTTTCATTATTTAGAGATGGCAAGAAATAATGGACATCATGCAAAACTTCTTAAATGTAGAGGTGTTGGGTTTAGTTACAAAACGGGAGCTATGTCGCCTTGTTTCATGTACACCGAGCCTGGACTACCTAATTTCCATTTGGCTTCGGATAAGACCTTCCTAGAGGGTGAGAAAGGTGTTTTTGGTAAGGTTGTAGATACTTTAGATTGGATTGCAGAGACAACTCCATTTGCTAAGCTTAGATTAGCCGATAGACCATTAGAGAAGCAATTAGGATATAAGGATGACTATGGAGTTAAGAAAGGATTGAAGAGTTCTGTATATGGAATATCATTAAGAGATGCTCCAGAGAAAGCCAGAGGTGTTCGTGGACCATTAATACATTATGAAGAAGATGGTTTATTTCCTAATCTAGAAACAGCTTGGGGTGTTAATAGAAAGGCTGTGGAGGATGGAGATATTGTTTATGGATTAATGATAGCAGGAGGGACTGGGGGTACACAGGGAGCTTCTTTTGCTGGTTCTGAAAAACTATTCTATTCTCCAACGGCATACAATATTCAACCAATGAAAAATGTATTCGATAAGAATGCAGCATCTACAGCTATATGTGGATTCTTTTGGGGAGCATATATGAATAGAGCTCAGTGTTATGATGAAGATACTGGTGAACCAGATGTAATTAGAGCTACTGTAGAAATACTTATTGATAGAGAGGTTGTGAAAAAAGGTTCATCAGACCCATTAGCTTTGACTCAGAAGAAAGCAGAGGAGCCTATGACTCCACAGGATGCCATAATGAGAATCTCTGGTACAATATTCCCAGTTGCTGATTTGAAGGATTGTAAAGAGACTTTATTGAGTAAGGGAGATAGTTTTTATGATAGTCACTATATTGGTGAATTAGTCAGAGATCCTATCGGGGGAGTAATATGGAAACCAAACAGAGACTTATATCCAATCAGAAAATTTCCACATACAAATAATAAGATTGAAGGTGCTTTAGAGATATTTGAAATGCCAAAAGCAAGTAATGGAACTAAGCCTATATCTGGGAGATATATAATCGGGCATGACCCCGTAAACACATCTGCGGCCTAGAATTGTGAGATTCTATGGAAAAATTGGGCAATATCGGTGAAATCCATTAAAATTCCAAACAATATGGATAATACCGAGATAAGCAAGAGAATTAAAAATCTTTTGCCATCGTAACGAGTAGATATTGAAACTTCTAAATGAAGAATATAACATATCCACGAGTGTCCAACATCTCGAAAATATAGAGATGATAATGTATTCTGAACTTATACGATGATAAAGTATAAGAAGCAAGGGATAAAGAGCCTTTGCGATAACAAAATGAGATGACGATTATAGTTCTACAGTATCTCTTCCTTCTGCAATAGTGTTTGATTTGTTTACAGATAAGATTGTTGCAGAGTTTACTGGAAGACCTCCATTCGCAGATGATTCATATGAAATTGTAATGAGAATGGCAGAATTTTATAATGCAACTATACTGTATGAGAATGATAAGAAAGGTATGTTTAGATATTTTGATTATAAGAATAAGTTGTATTTACTTGCAGATACTCCACAGCATCTTAAAGATATGGAGATTATTAAGGGTGGTGGCTATGGAAATAAGGCTAAGGGTCTTAATTCAAGTAAAGTAGTTAACGCTTATGGTCGTAGATTGTATAAAGAATGGCTTTCATCCCCATCTCAAGTCCAAGAAATGGATGAGAATGGAAATCAAAAAGGAGAAAGACTTAATATGCACGATGTACGAAGTATATGTTTGATTGAAGAAACTATTCAGTGGAATATAGACGGAAACTTTGATAGGGTATCTGCTATGGGTATGTTGATGATATATCGCGCAGAGATGATAAAATATTTAGAAGATACGAAAGAAAGTTCAATGAATCCAAACAAAACAGGACTTGCTTATGATGATTACTTCGATAACAATTATGCGTTTTAGCTATTATGGTTATGAATTTAGTAGTTTGGAGTAGAGTCTAGTATAGTTTAATTTTGTAAAAAAATATATGCATATGATAAATAATAGTAAATTTCCTAGACAAAAGCTTTCATTCAAGGCTAAGTCTAAAGAATGGCGTAAGTCCCATTTGGAATGGGCAGACAATAGAAGTTCTATGCACAATGGAAAAGTTCGGAGAGGACTTCTTCATAAAAAAATCGCTTTCAATTTAGTAGATGGAATAATTGACATTAATGATTATAGAAGTTTTTTAGCTAATAATGGAGAGAATTATGATTATGTTCCGACAAAAGTAATTCATTATCCCGTTATTAATAATCCTTTAAATGTCTTAATTGGAGAAGAATCTAAACGAAGATTTGATTACAAGATAGTTGTTACAAATCCATTAGCAATTTCCGAAGTTGAAAATAATAAAAAAGAGATTTTAATGCAAGGAATAGAGCAGGCAATTAAGGATGAAGGATTGTCTGAGGAAGAGTTCAAAGAACAAGTTAAAAAACATTCTGATTATGTGAATTATGAGTGGCAAGACATACGAGAGGTTAGAGCCAATCAGATAGTCAAGCACTATATTAAGGAGCTTAGGATGAAAGAAAAATGGAATGAATGTTTTCAAAATGCTTTAATATCTACAGAAGAGATAATGCAATTCGACATTTCTCATGGAGAGCCAGTCGTTTCTGTAATAAATCCAAAGAAGATATGTGCTTATGGGATGGGATATTCTAATAGGTTTGAAGATGCAGATATAATCGTAACAGAAGATTATTGGAGTGTTGGAAAAGTGTTAGATGTCTATTTTGATAAATTCAAAGATAAGGACGTAAAGTATTTGGAGGAAGCAGGAGGATCCGGAGGTGGATCTGTTACGGCAGATAAGATGCAGAACGTGGATGAAAGAAGTGCTTTTATAAGAAAGGATGAAGTCGATGGAGATGCAATAACTGTAGATGGATTTGTAAGTTTTATGGGAGACAATGGATTTAGCTCTGGGGACTATTTTGATAATGATGGAAATGTTAGAGTACTTAGAATTTATTGGAAGTCAAAAAGAAAGATCAAAAAAGTTAAGTCTTATGATGAACAAACTGGAGAAGCTAAATATGATTTTTATCCAGAGAATTACATAATAAATAAGGACAAAGGAGAAGAAGAAGAAGTCTTTTGGATTAATGAAGCATGGGAAGGCACTAAGATAGGTAAAGAAATTTATGTTGATATAAGACCTAGAGAAGTCCAATACAATAGATTAACTAATCCATCCAAATGTCACTTTGGTATTATTGGAAGTGTTCATAATATTAATGAACAAAAAGGAGTTTCTTTAGTTGATAAAATGAAACCTTATCAATATTTATATAATTATATAAAAGACAAATTACTTAAAACTATAACTCAGAACTTAGGAAAGATTGCTGAATTAGATTTAGCAAAGGTTCCAGAAGGTTGGGATGTAAAGAAATGGCTTTGGTTTATAAAGAAAGATAAGATAGCTTTTGTTGATTCGTTTAAAGAAGGAAATAAAGGACGATCTGTAGGTAAATTAGCAGGAAACTTTAATACTACTGGAAAATCATTAGACTTGGATTTTGGTAGTTACATAGTTCAATTGATGCAATTACTTGAGCAAATCAAAAATGAATTAAATGAAATTTCTGGAGTTTCAGCACAGAGACAAGGACAAGTAAGTAATAGAGAAACTGTTGGAGGTGTTGAAAGATCTGTAGTTCAATCTAGTCATATTACAGAAAGATATTTTATGGTTCATGATGATTTCAAAAAAAGATGTCTTGAATGTTTACTAGAGACGGCTAAGATTGCTTTAAAGGATTCTGACAAGAGATATTATATATTAGATGATACTACAACAAAACTTATGGATATACCTGGAGATGAGTTTGCAGAAGCTGATTATGGTATAATAGTTGATAATGATGGATATAATTCAGCATTAGAACAGAAATTTGAACAATTAGCTCATGCTGCACTTCAAAATCAAACATTAAGTTTTTCTACTATATTATCTATATTTGTTGATCCGTCATTATCTTCTGTTAGAAGAAAAATTGAGAAAGATGAGAAAGCAATTCAAGAAAGAAATGCTCAACAAGCACAGCAAGCAAATGAGACTGCTTTAGAACAAACTAGATTGTCTCAAGAGCAAAGACTGGCTGAACTTGAACATGAAGACACTATTAATAAGCGAGATAATGAAACTAAGATTGTTGTTGCTGAGATAAAGGCAGCTAATGATATTAGTATTGCAGAAAGCAAGCTTAGAGCAGATGCTTCTAGTAAGAATGAGGATAATAATATCAAACGAGAGCAGATTGCATCTCAAGAGAGAAGAGGTAATAAAAATACTAATTAATAAGCTGTATTATGAAATTATATATTAAAATAAAGGTATCTATAACTCCAGAAAAGACTAAGATTTCTGTAGAAGATGATGGTACTGACTGGAGTGTTTTACCAGATAAAAACGAAATAACTAGCTTAGATTTACATATATTTGAGAGGAATTCAAATGTAACTAATAAAATTTATAGATTAGATAGTTTAGAATTGTCTAGATTTGTTGACGCTGGAAAATTTGAAATGGATTTTACTAATGAAAAGTTTTTTGGTGGAACATATTTTGATGATGGATATTTCTTAGTCAAATTTATAACTAACGAGGATGATACTATTCCTAACGGAATTGCTGCATTCACTGTAGATAGAGCGATAAAGAAAACTGTATTTTCTAATACAACTAGAGATGGTGGTTTTATATCTTCTATAGAGGATTTAAAGAGAATAGCTGGGTCAGTCATTGGATTGGACATGCTTGATAAATTAGGTGCTTCACCAGATCCCGATAGAGAAATTAGATGGAGAGAAATATATGACTATGTTAAAAACCTTGTAATAGAATAATTATGAATAGAGACTATGAAAAAACTGCATTGGATGAATTAAGTAATCTAATGCATTTAGCCTCTGTTGCTTCTTGTAATGGCTCAGAAAGCGAGGATAGGTATCTTCGTGTAGCCATAGAGGTTTATTTCGCTAAAAGAGCTTTGGAAACTCATGAATTGTATTCTAGTAGAATAGAAGAGAATCCAGGAGATTTTGGATATGATTGGGGGAAAGACTTTTCTGGTGGATACTTCGGTAGTAGTACTACAGGAATCACAGATTTGGCTAGAATACTTACGGATGAACAAATCATATATTATAATGCAATAATAGCAGAACATATAGATTACATAGATAGAAATTCAAAATCTGAATATATTATAAAATCAGATAACGATTATGAATCTATAAGATATTTTGCTAAGCATAATTTTATATCTGTAGTGGAAGCTGTAGGTGTTGCTACTAGGGCAGATGATGGATTTGATGAAAAAGAATTAGTATTTGTGGCAGATGCTGGAGATGCTAATATTGCACAAAGTGACTTGAATAATAGGAATGGATGGGCATTGTATCTTTGGATTCCAAAAGAAAAAAAATACTATGAAGTTGTAGCAAAAGAAGGTGGTCTTATCATAGATGATTCTATGTCTGAATTCTCATCTAATGCAGTAGAAAACAAAGTTGTTAAGAAATATATTGATAATCTAATCTCTCAAGGAGGAGGTGGAACAGGAGGAACTAGGACTGACTTGTCCGTACTAAGAACACCAATATCAATAACTATAGAGAATACTGGAGGTGATAATGCATTACTTGAAGAAGCTACCCATTCTCTTGGTGGAATATTATCTTCTAATGACAAAATAAGAATAGATGAATTAGATATTACTTATGCCAAACTTGGTGGAGATATTAGTCAAGATTTTAAAGTTAAGGACTTATCTGTCGGAGGAAATGTTGGTTCAGATAATTTTATTAGTGGAATAGGTGGAAATGGATGGAAAATAAGAAAAGATGGTTCATCGGATTTCGATAGTTTAAATATTAGGAAATCATTGTCATGTACAACATTTGTTAATAATAAAATATCTATACATAACGGTAATTTAATAGTTTCAGATAATGCAACTATAAGAGTTTTTGATTCTATAAATCCAAACACTATAAGAATAGATAAAGAAGATTCTGTATTTCACGTTGGAGATAAATTAAGATGTAAGGCATTAGGGGCTGGAAGTATAATTGTTAAAGATTATGTTTTAACCGTATTGCTTATTGATAATTCCATAGACCCAGATTACGCCATAGTTCAGTTTGTCAAAGAAGGAGTTGGAGATATATCTGTTGGAGATACAGTGGTTAGATGGAATAGTTCAGTCGATGGAAGAAAAGGGTTGCTATATATGTCTTCTACAGACTCTGGTGCTCCGTTTTACGACGTTTTATATAATGAAGCGACAGTTACTAGGCTTGGAAATTTAAATGGCTTAAACTCAGCCGCATTCCCTACAATGAGTGGGTTTGGACTTTGGTCTACAAATGCATATATAGAAGGAATTATAAATTCTATAAAAGGATTGATAGGTGGTATTGAGATTTGGAGAGAAGGATTAAAGAGTGTGTCAAATGGATTTAGATTGAATAGTAATGGATCTGGATCGTTAGCTAATGGAAATTTTAGTTGGGATATAAATGGACAAATAACACTAGCCCCTGGATCTGGTATAAACATTGTAGGCCCCAAAGGAGAGAAGGGAGATCCTGGAACATCATATACTCCAAACGAAACTGGACTTGAATCCGCTAGGGCTTTAATAGACCCAGCAACTAAAGATGTTGGATATTCATTTTTTGCTACAGATAGTGGAAGCTTGTATGTTGTTGAAAATTTAACTCCTAAAGCTTGGAGTCAACCAATACCTTTTGGACGAGGAGAAAAAGGTGATAAAGGAGAAGTTGGTAATCAAGGATCTCAAGGAATCAAAGGAGATGATGGAAATCCAAAATATACTTGGTTAAAATATGCTGATGATATACTTGGATTAGGAATATCAGATTCTCCTGTAGGGAAAGAATATATAGGATTCGCATACAACAAAGACACCAGTGTTGAATCTAATAATCCAATAGATTATGTTTGGGCTAGGATAACTGGACAAAAAGGAACAGATGGTATAAATGGTGCCGATGGTCAAAAAGGAGATAAAGGAGACAAAGGAGATAAGGGTGCTGATGGAGTTAATGGAATAGATGGTAAAGATGGAGTAAATGCATTTCAGCCGTTCCCATATAATCCACCATCTACATACAGTGGGCTAGCGATGGATGATACTCATTTTGGGTTTTATGGCCCAGATAGAACTGGAGTTAAAGCTTGGCTTACGTATATGGATAATGACGGAAGATTCTTTCTTAAAGGAAAGAGTGATTCTGGTCTTAGTTGGATTAATGATGCATTACAGATAAGTGGAACTATATTTGCGAAGAGTGGTAATATAGGAGGAGTTTCTATTGGAGATAAATCCATATATACAAAAGGAAATGATAGTAAGTTTAATTTTGTATTAGGTAATTTAGATTCTGCTATAAATGAGGCTTCTATGAATATTCCTACTGGAACAAAAGGATTATATGCTAAAAACTGTTATTTAGAAGGAGTTATGAAATTGGCTGCAGGTTCTAGTATAAGTTTTTCTGATGTACAAGGACTTTCTGCAAAAATAAGTAATGTTGAAGATGATGCAAGTAGTGCAATTGATAGAGCTAAAAATGCAGCCGTTGATGCATCTAATGCATTGAGTATTGCAAATTCCAAAGCAGATTCTAGTCAAATTACTACTATAACTAGAGATACTATATCAACAACAAATATTGTTGCTAGTAATCTTAAGATTAAATCTGTTAATATAGAAGGAATTATTGAGGCTCATCAGATTAACTTCGATGGAGCTAGTGGTAAGAATATAAATATATCTGGAACTATTTCTGGGTCATATATTACTACAGGGAATAATGATACAGGTTCTGTAATTCTTGATAATGTCACACAAACTATAAAATACAGAAGTCCATATTCTAATGTTAATAGTATATCTATGGGTAAATTACCTGGAACTATTAATGGGGTGTTACAATTTAATGAAATAATATCTAATGGTACTTTAGGAGCTAATAAGGCAACTATGTTGTACAGTGGATTAAATTTTAATAAAGTAGCAACTGGTCACAATAGTGGTATAAGTGGAGATGGTGAAACATCTGAGGTGTATGCAGGCAATTCTAAAATTAACTTAACTAGAACATCAATAAGCCTTACTGCTGATAATGTTAATATAAATTCTAATAATGTAGTTGTTAATGGAATTAAGACTGTAAAAGGTTCTTTCGTGTCTAATACGGATAATTGGCAAACTATTACAGTTTCTGGATTATCTCAAATATATGGAGTTTCTGTTGTAAGGGTAACTACTAGTAGTTATGACGCAACTAAGAACGAAGTTAGAGTAGATGGGAATACATTTGGATATAATAGAGATGGTGGAGTTGACGGCAGTGTATCTATGAGATATGTGGCTTGGGGAGTCTAAAACGATTATTAATAATTTAATAAAATAATATATGAATAAAACAAATTTAAAGATTCTTTCTGATAGCGTATTTACTACGAATGGAAAGGGTGAAATAGACGGTGTTGACGTTAGAGATTTCATGAGCATTGTTATACAATCCATTAATACCATCGATGAGGTGGTAAATGGATTTGATTCAGATAGAATTGATATTCCAGCATCTGCAAACACAGTTAGATTGCTTAAGGAGAGATTAGATTCTTTTGTTTCTGGTGGCGGAGAAATATATACTAAAGCAGAGGTTGATGCAGCACATACACTTCTTAATGGTCTTATAAATACCAACATAGAAAATATTGCTAAAAAATCAGATTTAACACATAATCACAAATTAGATGAATTAGAAGAAAAGTCTTTTAATAGTTTAACTGATAAGCCATTTATTCCAACAAAAGATTCATTTGATAATAAATTGGATAGTGATGCAGTGGCTGCTGACTCTTTAAAATTAGGAGGTAAAGATGCTAATACTTTTGTTTCTAAAAGCGAAAAAGGAATCATAGGTGGTTATGTACCAGTTGGAGATAAAGGAGAAGTTGATTCTATTTTTATAAGTGAAGAGGTTTATCAAAATGCTGGTATTGTAGATCCTACTGATTATATTGTAGACAACAAAAATGGAACTATAAATATGCTTGAGTCTACAGTTTCTATTTATGCTAATGATGAATATAAAGGAAAGTTACTTCAATTTAGTGTTCCTGCATTAGATGGAATATCTCTAACGGATTTGAAAGAAAACTATGTAATAGTAAATTACAATTCTGGATCTCCAGAATATAGAGTTGTTTTAAGCGATGCAAGCATAAACGAATCTAATGTAATACCCATAGCAACCATTTTAAGAGCTTCTAACAGACTTTATATAACTCCATGGGCAAATCTATCAGAAGGACTTCCAAATAAGCTACATGCTCGTTTAGTGAAGACTGAGAGATATAAGATCGAACAGGGGTTAAATGGATCTATAGGAACTTCTGATGAAGTTTTGGTTGGTAATGGAGTTGTTTGGCTTGGTGGTATAAGAATGGAATTGCCAGCTTTTAGTTCATCTAATAGTGTAGGTTCATTATTTGATGTTCATATGCATAATTCTAGTGATGAATGGGTTTTTTCTGGAAGTTTACCAAAAGCTCCGATAGGGAAGTATGACGACAAAAGTGGAACTTTAGCACAAACTCCAAGCAGTAAATATTGTGTATCTTGGTTTTATAGATATGTGGGTGTCGATAGAAATTATGTTACAGCGTTGCTAGATGAACATTTATTTGATTCACTAGAAGATGCAAGAGCTCATGAGTTAAATGTTGGAAAACCTCCATATATAGATACTCAATACGTTTATATTGGTAGGTTAATTTCTAAAGGAGATAGTTCTGAAAAGTATTTTGATAGAGTTGCAAAAATTTCTTATAATACATCTGCAGTTACATCTCATGATTCATTATCTAATGTTCAAGGGAATGGTCAAATACATATATCTAATACAGAATATAGTCATTTTGATGAAGCGTATAATCACGCAAGTGCAGCTCATGCTCCATCTGACGCATATGGTAAATCTGCAATGGATGCTTTATTAGCTACTAAATTAGGGTTAAATAGTATTACTAGTGATTTGAGCGAAACTGGAAAAGCTGCTAGTATAGAATCTGTAAAAACCCTAAAAGACTCTATAATTGGAGGTTTGAATGTAGAAAATTCTTTAACTAGTTCATCTATTACTAAATATTTATCTGCCAATCAAGGTAAGATACTTAGTTTAGGAAAATTAGATAAGTCAGCAATAGTTAATGATCTAACTACTGGAGGAATAGACAAGGTTCTTTCTGCAGAGCAAGGTAAGATATTAAATAGTTCTAAGATAAATGTATCTAACATAACTGATTCATTAACTTCTACAGATTCTACAAAAGTTGCATCTGCTGCTTCTACTAGAATTTTAAAGAACTCTATTGACGGAAAGATTGATGTATCTGCAATAAAGACTGATTTTAGTGGAGGTGTTTCAAATGTTGCTAGTGCAGAAGAGACTAAAATGCTTAAATCTCTTATAGATAATGCTATTAACATATCTGTTATTGATGCTTTGGATAGTAGTTCGATAACAAATGCACTATCGGCTAATCAAGGACTGGTTCTTAATACTAAAATAACTAAACTTAGAGAAGATAAGGCAGATAAGAATGGAGATGCTGCAGAGAATTTTAATATCAGAAATCTTCATGCACAAATAGGTTATTTTACATCAGGCGTTACAGGTCAAGCAGTTAGAGTGTATGGTGACAGAATTATGTGTTTAAGTGACGCAGGCGGTGGAAGAGATTTAGGATTGAATGACAATAAAACTATCGTGGCACAAGCTGATGGTACTTTAGCTGTTACTAATAGTGCAGGTACAAGTCAAAGGGTAAAGCTATGGCGTTCTTATGAAAATGGATATGTTGATGTTTTTAATTCAGCAGCTACTAAGGTTATTAGATTAGATGGTTCTGATGGTTCTGTTGCAATGTTAGCAGCTAAAATAGATAGTTGTGCTGTAAAATATACAAATGGGGCGTGGGCTATGAGATTAAATACTGCAACAAAAAACTTTAACTTTTATGTAGCCGATGATACAGGTTCATTCTATTTTAATCACGCTAGTGGTAGTAGAGCAGATATATACTGTAAAGTGGCTCATGCAGATAACTTTTTATTAAATTCCGATAGAAGATTGAAAGAAGAAATTTCTTCAATATCTTTTGAGAATGCATCAAAAATAGAGAGTGTTAACTATAAGATGATTTCAGATAAAACTCATACTTTAAGAAATGGCTATATTGCTCAACAAGTTAGAGAAACTCATCCTCATTTGGTTCATTCGGATAAAAATGGTATTTTGTCTGTTGATTATATTGGAGTTCTTATAGAGAAGGTTGCTTCTCTTGAGAATGAAATCAAATTATTGAAAGGAGGTAATTAATGGCTGTACCTATGAGTGGATTTGGATTAATAGATGTTTGTAATGAAATATATGGAACCATTTCTCACGATGGAAAAAGTTTAGCAAGTTGCTTTGCTGATGCTAAAGGAACATTTCATGAGTCAGTAGGAAATAATAGAAATAGTCTATTAGATTTTGCAGGATATGAAAATATAAAACTTACTCTAATTGCAGACAGAACAACATATATCAAATCTGGAGTTGGTAATATTTTGATTGGTCTACAAGCAAACAAAAGATACAAGCTTGTATTGAGTGCGATTCCAGACTCTGGATCAGAAATGAACGGAATCGACATTCGTTATGGGCCTAAGTATGTATCTACAGTTTGGGATGATAAAATTACTAGATACTTGAATACTGAAACTGATACTGAGCTTGTTGCGTATGGAGCTAATGCAAGATTAGAGTGGAAAGTTTATCTAGTTGAATAAATAAAATAGCACCTCATTATACGGTGGGGTGCTTGTATTAACTTAAATTAAATATTATGAATGATCCAAGACTGCAGGGTAGAGACCCTAAAATTAAGGCAAATGATTCTAATACATCTAATGATTATGTGTATTTAGGATATTTATTGCCAAGTGATAAACTTAGTGAAGAAATTACTATTGTAAAGATTTCAGATTCAAACGAGAAGTTTTTTCTTGTCGGATTTGGACTCTGGAAGGATAGAGAAATTATTGATTATTCTTTATAAATTATAATTAATTAAATAATATATGAAAATAAAATTTGATAAAATACTTGGAACTCTTAGGGAAGAAGATTCTAAAATCACTTTTACTGGTGATACTGGAGATCTGTTTTCAAATACCCCTTCAAATACCAAGACATTTACGTCTAATAAAATAATGTCCGAACTGGATGCTCTTATCAAAAAATACGGAACTCAAGGAAGAGTTAGATTTGATGAATCTA
Source organism: Magallana angulata (assembly GCF_025612915.1). Lineage (NCBI taxonomy): Eukaryota > Metazoa > Mollusca > Bivalvia > Ostreida > Ostreidae > Magallana > Magallana angulata. The sequence goes on from NW_026441709.1 coordinate 44,964, forward strand.
ATAAGCATTTTTATTTCGAAATACTAGAACAAGGATCTTGGATAGTCAAAGCAGAGATTGGTGCATCTATCATAGTTGATGCGGTTAGGGTAATAAAAGGTGATAAACCAACGAGTATTCAACCCACTGAACTAGCTCTCTATAATAGAGAAATTACTTTAAGCGATGGCTCTAAGACAATAAGACCTACAATAGTTTTTCCAAATGGTGACGAGTACGGATTAGTCGTAGATAATCAACAGACAGGAGAAGTTCAACTTAGAAAGAATGATGGAACATTAATAAATATTCCAATAATCTATGTGGATTCTAACGATACTGAATATACTGATTTGTCTAAAATAAAAATCAAAGGTGCTACAATAACTAAAGATAATACATCTAAAGAATTGTTGATAGATATTCCAGAAGTTGAGGTAGTAGAAGTAGACGATGATTTGATTATTGATAGGAATAACTATCTTGACTATAGATTTAAGACGCTTTTTTGCGTTAAGGATGGAACAGAATTACAAGAAATTACTCTTCCATCAATTAAAAGCATACCTGGTGCTGCAGATTTTACAATAACAAATGCTAGACCAAATGATAGAACTTTATTGATTAGAGCTTATGTAAAGGATTCTATAAAAAATAGAACTGCTATGACTTTATTAGTTTATGATTCAGTTACATTAGAGCGTCCTATTAAAGGAACTAAATGGATAGTAAAGTCAAATAATAAAGATAACGTAGATGGAGGGACTATATAATGGACATACAACTAAAGAGAGGTACAAAAGCTAGATGGAAAGCATTAGACTTACTTTTACTTCCAGGAGAAATTGGTATTGAAACAGATACTAATAGATTTAAAATTGGTGATGGTAATTTAAATTGGAACCAATTAGAATATTCTGCTAAAGATTTAACAGTGATTGATGAGCAAGGTGATATTTTTACAGGTGTTAATAGATTGAGGTTTACAGGAGGCTTTAAAGCCACCAGAGATCAAAATGATCCAACACTCATTACAGTAGATGGAAAAGGAACTACACCGCCATCACCAGTAATATTTAAAGTTTATTATGGATTTGCTCATTCGGAAACTCTTGTTTCATTAGATATTAAGAGATTAAAAAGCAAAGAAGTTAATTCCCCATATATAACCTTTAAAGAAGATCAAACAGGAGCACCAAACTATTTTTATATAGCTATACCTAAAAAATATTCCGATAGTGTGGGTAAAATAATACAAATTCCTGGCTCTTTAGCTGCTAATTGGGATGTTTACGAAACTCAAATAGACTCAGAAAACTTTAAGGTATTTAGAAGTCCTTTTAGAATGTATGATAATTCAGTAACTTTTAAAACAGAAAGATAATGTCACAACTAACAAACAATACTCCTATTAATGCACCCATTACACCAGGTAATGACGATAGGAATACTTTCGCTACACACTATGCTAAATATGGCTCTGGTGGTCTTGAAGTGGTAAATAATACGTCAGAGAGAGATGCTATAGATGCTCAGAGAAAAGCTGAAAAGATGGTGTATAATAGGGAAACAAGTAAATTTGAACTTTGGAATGATACTACTTGGGTAGAAGCGTCAATTGGTAATGCTTTCATACCACAAGACATATTAGACAAGATACAGAAGAACACAAATGACATAAGCAGACTCAAGACTGTAGTAGGTAGCAATACAAGTGATGTGTTTATGTATAGAGGTAAGATAGCACCAACCTACCCAACAACAGCTAAGAAAGCATACTACTTGTCTTTCTATGCACTTACAGGTAGATTGATATTAGATATGCCTACAGGAAACATAGCACAGGGTTCTTTAGTTCTTATAGCTAATGAGGATAATACTGACTCTATAAGAGTTATGAACAATGGTAGAATAGAATCTAATTTACCTGCTAGAAATGTAGCACTACTTATTAAAACTAATTCGGCTAGCGATCCTAATCCAACTTGGAATACTATATTCGCAGGCTTTGTTCCAGCTTCATTAACTACTCTTATGAGTACAGTGAAAGCAAATATACCTGCTAGTTCACCAAACTCTTTAGCAGAGATAGAGGCAGCATTGAAAGATAAGCTTCATACTTTTAGAGAGATGCAGACAGAGTTTGCGGACCAACTACACACCGTAAAGGATTTAGAGAATGATGGTTTCTTAAAGGATATGGACTTTATGACTATAGATGATGCAGGAAATCCTACTCAATTTACTGGTAGAGGTAAAACTGTAGAAGTACTTAGTCCTTTGCAAGCTTATCCAAGTGCTGATGATTCAGAAACTGTTAGGTTAGAGATAAAGAATGGTTCTTTTGAAAAACCTCATATTCCAGGATTCTTGGGATATATTGAGACAGGAGAAGCTATATTACCTAAAGAAACTGACCCAGAGAAATATCATAAAGGTGCTTTGGCATTCTTGAATGTTGTTAAACCTAGAGGTTCATACATATCTTTCAACATGATTCCTAAAGCTTATGGTATTCAAGAGTTTGATGGACTAGATCCTAATATCTCTGGAGGTAATGATTATCTATTGTTATTCAGAGCAGCTATGATAGGTGTTGCACCTTCTGATGGTACTGTTAGATTAGCCTTGGTGAAACACAATGCTGATACAACAATAACAAATGTAGAGTACGTTAATGACATACTTGGAGATCCAATCATAGTAGAAAGGTCTTACAAGAAAGGACAAAATCTTGGTGTATTAGAAGCGGTTGGAATAGCAAATGCTACAGGATTAGAAGAGTTTAAGTGTGTAGTTTATGATAGTTTTACTGATGGTGAAGTAAGACTAGGGGACAGGACTCAAGGAGGTACAGGATTACTTATACAATGTCTGACTAGTGATGACAAGACAGGTGACGCTCTTTTACAGTTTGAGTCTGATACAGCACAAAATCTTAAATATAGTTCATATTATGTTGGAGCTAATATCGTAGATTTGAAAGCAGGGCTTACACATGATATGGTAGCTACCGACATGAAGGCAGGAGATGCACAAAGCTTTGGAGACTTTCATCTTAAAGCTATAAAAGACCTTCAAGTAGGACAAGGTAATGACCACTTAAATATTAAGGATAGTGGAGCTGTTACAATGTTTTCATTCGACAAGGTAATAGAGAATGAGCGATCTAATATGCTAAAAGGTAGAAATGTTAGGTTCTCTATGTCTATGACTAATGATAATTCTGATGTCAATGCCTATATACTTAAATATACAGGACACGCTGATAAAGCAAATAATGTTATTATAGTAGGAGAGAATGGAGATGGTACACCTATGCTTGCTGCAGGTTGGACTATTTTAGAACAGTTTGTTATAGGACAGACAGAATTAGGTACTGATATAACAACTTCTAGAGATGTGGTTTTACCAACAGATCCCAATATAAATAACTTTGGTTTTGCAATAAAGAATACTTTTGATGCTTTTCCATTCCAAGTAGAGATTGCTAATATGAACGTTTCTGCAGTAACACCATTCATGGGATACTTTTTGAAACTTCCAGACTTAGTTATGGAGGCTCACTTGAAATATAATAGAGAATACAAGGAATTTATACAAGACAACCAAGGCTTTGCAGGTTTGCGTTATACTATAAATAATTCTCCTATAAATGGCTTAGCAATGCCTTGTGGAAAACCAAGTAAAGGATTAGCACCTATAGTCGTAGACCCTAGCATTAATGTTATTCCAGGAAGTTCTGCTAATGGTGGAGAAGGAGGAATAAAATTCCTTAAAGATGGTGATGCTACTTTCAACACAGAATTAAGAATATGGAATGAACAAAATCACGACACTACCGTCACATTTTGGTGGGAGATATATAACGATGGATTAGCTAATTATAAAATTCCTGCATCTGAAATAGTATTTAATGTTAAAGCAGGAAGTAAAGCTGTTTTATACACTATGCCAGAATTTATATGGGGAGCAAGAGCAGGTTTAATATTTATATTACGAGCTTCTGCAAGTGAGGCTGATGGTGCTTTCATAGAGTCAGTTACAGCCAATAAACCAATGGTAAAAACTAGTATTGCATTTAAGGAGGTTTCTAGTTTGTCTGATGATCCAGATACTCTAAGAGTTGAAGATTTAGATACTAATGATTTTTCTATATCAGATGACAATAAAGTTACTATCAAAGAGATGCAGAATATTCAAGACAGATTGGATACTATAGATATGGAGATTATTGTTACAGATAACGCAAAAGCTAATGGCTGGTATGTAGAGTTGGATGTAGATGCTAATGGCAGACCTAGTTTATCTCCCAAACAACGTAGTAACCCTTAATTTTTAATATATGAGTAAATATGAAAATTTAATCGTAGATGTCTCAGATCTTGAGGAAGGTAAATTCTATAAAGTATATACCGATAGCAATGGAACTACACTGCTTATACCGAAAGATAATGAAGATTCTTTAATTCAAAAAGTGGATAGAAATGAAAGTAAATTAACTGAGTTAGAAAATAAGATCAGTGATTCATCGATGAAAATATCCAATAGTCCTAATGCTGTAATTAACATCATAAAAGATGATAATGATGGCAAATACAAGCGCATAGATATAGAGAATATAACAAGTATTAACATTCCTTATACTGGAATAATATCTAATATTAAAATATTTGATAAAATATCTAATTCTATGCCAGACACTGAACTTTTCGAACAAGTAGAAGAAGGCGTGCAAATAAGATATTCAGAGAATTTCTTAACAAAACAAAAACAAATATTTATAAACTCTAACAATCCTATAACGGGATATATAGAAATTTTTTATTTTTAATTTTTTAATTTTTAAATTTTATTATTATGGCAGAAAAAAAGTTTTTGGTCAATTTAAACCTAGGTGGTAACAAAGTAACAGGTGCAGGTGATGCAGTTTTAGCTAACGATTTAGTAACAAAACAACAATTAGATGCTGTAGCAGCAGGTCTATCGTGGAAACAATCAGTTCTAGGTATTCAACTAGATGCAACTCTTGACCCATCTCTAGCGAATGGTGCAAGATATGTAATTGGTGATCCTGCAAATCTACACGCAAACTTTGGCGTTATTGCAGATGTAGCTAAGAACGACATTGTTGAATACGATGGTTTTAACTTCGTAGTATCTTTTGATGCTTCTGTAGAAGGTGAAGGGTATGCTGTAGTTAACAAAGAAGTAGATTCAATCTATGTATTTGATGGTGTGAACTGGGAAATCAAAACTAGCGATCACGTAAATGCTGATGGCACTTCATTAGAGCTAGATGGACTTACAATGGCTATCAAAGATGGTGGAGTAACTAACGCTAAGTTAGCTGATGGTTCTGTAACAGGAGCTAAAATCGCTAACAACGAGATTACTTCTGATAAAATCAGTCCGTTAAACATCACTGAGGCATTAGTTGCTAGCAATGCTGTTACTAGTTCTAAAATTGCTGCTGATGCAGTGACTAAAGAAAAGATTGCTGCTGATGTTGCAGGTACAGGTTTAGTACAAGATGCTGATGGTTCTATTAAGTTAGCTGATGGATATACTGTTCCTGTTGGCAATGGTGCAGATACTGATATTTCAGTAAATCACTTACTAGGTACAAGAGCAGTTATTGTTCAAGTTTATGACTCTGTTTCTTTCGAGGAAGTAGAATGTAGTGTAACTAGAGATACTGTTAATTCAGTTGTACTAGGGTTCAATACAGCTCCTACTAATGCTCAATATACAGCAGTTGTTAAAGCAGCATTGTAGTACTTGTTGCACATTGAGTTAATCAACCAGATAATGAGCCCTGCAAATCGCAGTGGCTCTTTATTATTAAATTTATACAATAAAACAAAATAAGAAATATGGGATGGTTTAAATGGTTCAATAAAATAAATCCACAAAAAGTATTTGATACATGTGCTAGTGGAATAGACAAACTTGCATTTACTAAAGAAGAAAAAGCAGAGCTTAATGAAAATTTAATAAAAGCTCATTCTGAATTTGTTGTTAACACATTGCAAGAGAATTCCATAAGAAGTGTGACTAGAAGATATATTGCTTTCGCTATAATTGGGGTGGTTCTATTTCTAACACTACTATCGGCTGGAATATTTGTGATTAATAAAGAATATTCACTATTTTTGCTAGAGTTAGTCAAGTCATACGATTTTTCATTTGCAGCAGTTGTTGCATTTTTCTTCGGCTCACATATGATAAGACAAATTCCAACCAAAAAAAAATAGATGTTATGAAAATTTCAAAAGACTTTAGTATGTCGGAAATGATATACTCTGCAACTGCAGAAAAAGAAAAGATACTTAATATTCCAAGTATTGAAAATGAAGAATGCATAAAGGAGTTAGTTGTTAATGTTTTACAACCATTAAGAGATTTATATGGAGATAAAATAAATATTACTTCTGGTTTTAGATGCAAGGAATTAAATACAAGACTTGGTGGTGCTAAACATTCTGATCATATGATTGGATGTGCTGCTGATATTGTGTGCTCAGATTTAGACTTGTTGTTTAAATTAGCCCTAACACTTCCAGATTTTAATCAATTAATTATGGAAGATTTAAATGGAAGAAGGTGGTTACATATTAGCTATCGGAAATCATTTAATAAAAACGAAGTCCTTCTTTTTAAAGATGGGATATATACTAAATATTTAACAATTTAAATTAATTATTATGCCATTAGATCCACAAGAAACACCATCGACAGTAAATGAGTTAAAAGAGCTTTTAAAGAAAGCTAAAGAAGACGAACAAAATGATAAAAAATAATATATTAAATAATGCAGGAATTATCTTCATCTCATTGTATTTTGCAATATCGGCAATGTACATGCTAGATGTAGGTTTTCCTGTTTTGTTATCGCTAATGTATGCGATTTCAAATAAATTATTAATATGTATCTTATTATGAATAGCTTATAAAAATGTATATAATTCTAGTTTAATATTGGGAATTTGGTGCTTAGGTTTTTATCAAATATCTATTATACTTACAAGAATACTTACATACATAGGAACTTCCGATTCTTTAGAATATGCAATAATGTTGGCTAGTCCACAAATAATTATTCCTTTTGGATTACTTTCTGGAATTGGGTTGTTACTAATGGGCTGAATAACCAGGAGGAAATAATATGGATGAATTAAGAGATGCATGGAATACTGTAGCTGGAAAAGTTATTGCAGGTTTAGTCTTAGCCATAATTACTACGATGTCTGCATTTGCAATAAAAGGCTTTGCTGCTGATCATTCATTAGAAATATCGTCTAATGAAGCAAATATAAAACTAAATACAGATAGAATTAATGAGGTAAAAAGTCTTGTTGAAGGAAATACGATTAAGATTGACAAGGTGGAACAAGACTATAGAGACAAGGTTGATAAAATTTTAAACATGATGTCAGAGATAAAGAGTGATATATCTTACATGAAAGGAGTAAATGATACTAAAAAGAGAAGCAAATAGACATTATTTTTTATTTTACAACCAAACATACACAAAATCTACAAATGAGCTTAAAAAAGCTATAACACACTAATGAGCCAGCAAAGAATTACTTACGTTTTCCTTGCTTGGCTTTTATTATCGCATTACCTTTGTTGAAAATATTGATGATATGGAAGATTTAGGAATGGATTTAGTACTGGATGATTCTATCGAGCAAGGCTTAATAGATTCGTCACTTGATGATATTGGAACAAACGATATTATTGAGGAGAAAAAAGAAGATGTGTTGGAGAACAACGATGTTAATCAAAGCAAAACTCCCGATAGTGATATTGATAGTGATTCAAATTTAGAATCTACAATAAAAAATTCTGATAAAGTTTTTTCTTCGTTAGCTGCTGCATTAAAAGAAGAAGGTGTGTTACCTCATTTAGAGGGAGACATTGACAATGTAGAAGGACTTATCAATGCATTTAAAGGAGAAATAGAAAAGAATGAATATGCGAGTCTTACAGATTCTCAGAAAGAATACTTAAGTGCAATAAAAGCAGGTATTCCAGATGAGATTATAAAAGAGAAGCAAAAAGCATCTTATACTATTGACAAATTAACTGATGAACTTATTCAAGATGAAACTGATGAGTCAGAAGAATTAAGAAAAAATTTAATTTCAGATTATTTTGTTGACAAAGGTTTTGATGAAGACACTGCTAATACATTAGCAATACAACAAATAAGCAATGGTACTGATGTCGAGTTTGCAATGAAGGCTAGGGATAATATGAAGACTAAGATCCAAAAAGACTATGATGCAAAGCTTAAAGATATTGAGGATGCCAAGAAAGCCGAAGGAAACTATATGAACAATCTCACAGAGACTGTTTTAGAAAAAGGCAAGATTGGGGACTTATCTATATCTAAAGACGTTAGAACTAAAATATACGAATCATTAACTTCTCCAGTAGGTGAAGAGAATGGACAAAAATACAACAAGATTATAGAGGCTCAGAAAAAGGATCCAATTGACTTTCAATTTAAACTAGGTTATCTATTTGAGATAACAAAAGGATTTACGGATTTTGAAGCACTACAATCTGGTAAAAAGACTCAAAAGGCTGCGGTAAAGAAATTAGAAAATTTACTTAAGTCTGGAGGAGGAGAGAGAACTATCACTGGAGATAACGATATATTCGGAAAACAAGATGAAGATATATTTGAAGGTGGTATAGAATTAGATATTTAACTTTAAACACAATTAATTATGCCATTAGGAAAATTTCAAACATTAGAAGCAAAAGGATGGATGGGTACTACAAGTAAGAATCACTTAGGCTCGATCTTCAAAGCAAAACCACAACCAGCATCTGATCTTATGATTCAGTTGCTAACTAGAAAATTAGGAAAAACTTTAAATTATTATTTAAATCAATTCCCTGTTAAGGAATTCGATACAGACGATGAATACTATTGGGAACTTATTGGAAGTTCTAGAAGAAATATACCATTGGTTGAAGCTCGTTATCAAGGTTCAGTTGTTTCGGCATCAGAATTCAATATTGGAGCTGGAGGATCAAGATTTGACTTAGTGTTTGAAGAAGATTGGTTTGCAGATGGAAATAGAATCGTTGGTGAAAGAAACGAAATCTATCCTATCAGAGTATTAGGCTCTGGTGAACCAGAAGGATCTTATACTGTTTATGAGTGTGAACTTATGGGTGGTGTGGTAAATGGAATGCCAGGTGAAGAATTAGTTTCTGGAAAAAGATTCTCTTCTGACTTTTCTCCAGTAGAAGATACAATGTCTAGACAGGTTGGTGATGTTAGATTCACTGCACCAGTAGCTATGCGTAACGAATGGTCTACTATTCGTATTAAACACGAGGCTGCAGGTAATATGTTAGACAGAAAGCTTTATGCAGGTATCCCTTACATTACTAGAGAAGGACAAAAGAAAGTTTCTACAATGTGGATGCACCACGTAGATTATGTAGTTGAAACTACTTTTGAACACGAAAAGAATTTAGCATTGATGTATGCTCGTTCAAATAGATTGGCGAATGGAGAATACCAAAATATAGGTAAGTCTGGTCACGTTATTAAAGAAGGAGATGGTCTTAGAGCTCAAATGGAAGTTGCTAATGCAATTTACTATGATGAATTCTCACTAAAACTTATTGAAGATATTCTATTAGACTTATCAGAATCTAAATTAGAGTTTGGAGATAGAATGTTTATGATGAGAACTGGTGAACGTGGAGCTGCTGCATTCTCTAAAGCTGTTATGGACACAACTTCTGGTTGGAATTCATTCAACTATTTTGGTGGTAATGCCAATGTAAATACTATTAGTGGAACTAGTTCAGAACTTCATAGCAATTCTCTATCGGCTGGATTCCAATTCACTGAATACAGATTTGCAAACAATATTACAGTCAAAGTTGAGGTTGATCCATTTTATGACGACAGAGAGCGTAATAAAATTAGACATCCAAAAGGTGGTGTAGCTGAATCTTATAGATATGATATTCTTTATATCGGTACTAAAGATATGGAGACTCCAAATATTCAATTATGTAGAATCAAAAATACTCCAGACTTTAGAGGTTATCAATGGGGTCCATTTAGAAATCCATTTACTGGAGAGACAGGAAACAACAATTCATCATTTGATGACGATAAAGCAGTAATTCATAAGCAAGCTACTTTAGGTAGTGTTATTTATGATGCATCAAGAACTTTATCATTAATTCCTAAAGAACTTGCGTAATTAGGATTAAGAAAAATAATTCATAGAGGAGATTGAAACATGTCTCCTCTTTATTAAAAATTGATTGATATGGCTAAGGTAGAAAAGAAATCAACAGTTGATAACTGTTTAGAAGATAAAAAAGTTATGTTTAAGTTTATTCCTAGATTAAGGGGAGGAATAACTGACAATCCAAAGCATGTTGCATACGGAGGTATGTTAGATACTGCTTTTAGAGAATTCGTACCAGGATGTACTTCAAATGGTACTATGAAAAATATTTTAACTGTAGATGAGCAAGCATTTCTTGAAAATGTATTAATGCTTAAAGAAGGAACTCTTTCTATGTATAATAAAGAATACTGGAAAGATATAAAAGTTAGATTATATAAAAACAACAATGTATTCGATTTAAAAGATCCTATACAATATATTAAGATGAAAGTCTTATTGTCAAATGATTCATTAATAGCAAACTCAAAAGAAGAGTCTTCTAATAAAAGAACATATATGTTTTATAAAGAAGTTGAAGGAGAAGCTACTGCTAGAAACATTGCACAATTAAATAGTTCTATGATGGCTTATAAGCTATATGGAAAATACGAAGATGACATTGAAGTTCTTAGATATGCTCTTAAATCCTTAAACAAGATTACAAAAAGATCTATAAAACTTTCTGATGTTCAGACAGCTATGGGAGAACCTATAAGTTCTCAACCAGCAAAAGTTGCAGAAATCTTAGGAGATAAATTACTTAAAGCAAAAGTTCTATTAAATAGAGGAATAGAATCTGGCTTACTAATTCTTCGTAAAACAGAAATATTCACAAAAGATGGCAAGAAATTTGCAGAAGGAGAAACTTTTTCTAGAATGCAAGAATGTGCTGAATTCTTAAGTGAACCAATTAATCAAGAAATAAAATTTGCTTTAGAAGCAGAATTAAAAACAATTAAATAATGACAGCAGAAGAGTTTAAGAATCAGTTTGATGTTATGTACGACATCGCAACATTAAGTGCACCAGGTGTAACTGAATATGAGAAGTCGGTGTTTTTAACTACAGCACAACTAAAAGTCTTAGACGCGCATTATTTAAAGATGGAGAACTCTCCATTAATGCCAGAGTTAATTGATAATTTAATTAGACAAGTAACTCTAAATAATATACAAGACAACTCCTTAATCAAGAATATCAATCAGAAATCGAGATACGGCATTAAGTCTTACTTGTTCGAGAAACCAAAAGATATATACAAACAAATTCATGAACAACTAAATACTAGTGCCGATATTATCGAGATAACTCCAATCTCATATAGTAAGGTTGGAAAAACATTGAGTAATCCTTTTAGAGCAGATATTAGTTCTAGAGGATGGAGAATTTTTGGTCAAGAAAGATCCGATAGAGAATATATAGAAATCCTATACAAAGGAGACATATTAAACTATATGATGAGATATATAGAAAATCCAAAGCCAATAATTACAGAAGACTTAACTGATGGATTCACTATTGAAGGTGAAACTTCTTCATCTAACGGATCATTAAACGAAATAGCACATGATGAGATTTTAGCTGTAGCTGTAGAACTAGCCACATTATCTTATCAAGAAAATACATTACAAAATCAAGTTGGGATAAACCAATAAGTTTAATTTAATACATATACATTATGCCTTCACAAAAACCAATTAGAGACTTAATCGTAATTGATGCAGTCGCTACAGAAACAAAAGTTATCGATATTATAAATAGTGCAGATCCTCTTGAAGGAAGAGTGCTTAAAGCTGATGGTTCAGCGGCTCCTTCAACAAAAGAGATGTTTAAAATCGTTGCTAAAAGAAAAGACGGAAATATTAAAGTAGCAGAAGTTATTGATCCTAATAAAGTATCACGACTTACTAAAACGGCTCCTAGAGCAGATGTTCTTCGTTCTTATAGTATAGGAATTCCTTCTGGAATTGCAGCAGGTACTTTAGCTAGAATCTCTGTAATCTTAGAAAACTGGGGTTCATTATCAATGGATAACCAATATTTTAAATACGGAAACTATAAAGTATTTGCAACAGATACTATAGAAGATATTGCAAATGGATTAATAAGTTCTCTTGGTAGAAACTTTAGAGACGAACAACCAAAAACTTTTACATTTACAACATTAAAGAAATATAATGTTTCTAAATCTTATTCATCTACAAGTGCCGCAGTTTCAGATAAAGCAAGTTTCAAAGATGGAGATCTTATAGAAATAACAGGATCTGGTGCTGGAGTATTTAAAGTTGCAGATGCAACACAAAGTACTTTCGCTGCAATTACTTCTGGAAAAATCGGAGACCAAGGAGAAATTCAAGTTCCTAATAATCCATTATTTACATTTACAAAAGTAGGAAGTGGAGATAATTGCAGAATCAAGATTGAAGAAAAGAATCAAAAACAAGTAGTTGGAAAGAAGCCAGGTAGACCTTTAGAATTTAGAATTACAGCTAGTTTCAGCGAAGATCTAGTATTAACTAATAGAGTTATCAACCCTTGTGGTGGTAAGGTCTTAAAAGAGCTTGAATGGTTCTGTGCAGGTAATACTGGAGATATTTACAGAGAAATGGGCTATCCTTATAATATAGATCCAATTCAATTAGGAATAGAGGAATCAGCTTCATATTACTTAATAAACTTAGGTTACTACAATGGAGATGGAAATTCTTACAATGTATCTAAGTCTAATAGAGACTTGCAAATTGCAGTTAAAACTAAAACTGCTGCTAATACAATACTACAAGCCATTGCAACTGCAACTGGAATCACTGTAGCCAATTTTGCATAATATCAATTTTTTTTTAAAAGAAGAGGAGTTTTATACTTCTCTTTTTTTTGCTCTATACTATAGGTTTGGAAATACGAAGAAAACAGAGTATCTTTGTAGAAACATTAAATAATATACTTATGAGTACTAAAAGAAAGCTAATTTACGATATAAGAGAGCGTTTAGAACTTATTAACACTAGCGATGAGTGGACTGATGAATACATTGGACATTTAATAGATTTAAAAAGAGCTATGTTGTTAAGAGAAAGACTTAATCAGAATAAACCATTTGATTATAATAGATGCGCTCAGTTGATTGAAATTAAAATGGCATCGCAAGAAAGAGTTCCTTTTGAAATAGGAAACACAAGAGTCACTTCATTGGAACAAATACCAGATATAATTGGAACAGATTATGCAAATAGATTTATAAGAGTAACCTCTAGAGATTACGACAATGTAAATTATAATTATGTAAGCGATGATAGATTCAGATATGTTGGAGAAAATAGATATATGCAAGATCAGATATATGCAACTGTTGATGTAGATAATAAATTAAAACTAAAGTCTGGTGCAAATCTAGAAAAGAATATTAGGACTATGCATATGATGGCTATATTTTCAGATCCAAAAGAAGCATATGAATTATTATGGAATAAGAAAACAAATCTAGAATTTGAAGATACAGAATATCCGTTAGACGATAGACTAGAAATGCTAGCTGTAGAATTAATAATAAAAGAAGATTTAGTTCCAACTATTACCATTGCAAAAAAGACTAGATAATGACAGAAGAAAAAAGAACTCACAGACTTAATATAGAATATGGAATGAATGATTTCCATAAATACTATAAAGAAAATAAGACAGAATTAAGTAAGCCATTGAAATTAAATGAATATAGAAAGGTTTTAAATGGATTGTTTAGTAAGATTCGAGATAAAATGACTACAGATGTCTATGATTATAAGATGCCTAGGAGACTTGGTGTTATCAAGATAAGAAAATTCATGAAGACTGTTAGGATTGACGAGGATGGAAATATGATTCATAGGTTAGCTCCTAATTGGAAAGCTACAAAAGAACTATGGGCTTCTAATCCAGAAATGAAAAAGAAGAAAAAGATTATATTTCACGACAATGAAAACACTAATGGATATACATTTAAGATAGTGTACTCAAAGAAGGTTGCTAATTTTCGAGGACAAGGTATCTACAAATTAAAACCATGTAGGAAATTTACTAGAGATTTATCTGCAAATATAACTAAGGGTGAGTTCGATACATTTTTATTAACAAATTAAAAAATAAAATATTATGAAAGGAACTTATACTACTGTAAAAGAAATAATAAGTAAGCTTAAGAGAAATCCTCTTATGCAAGATTTATTATACGAAGAAGCTTTAGATTATGCTATAGAATGTATTCGAAGACTAGGAATAACTCAATTCGAAGACAACAAAACTGCCAAGATAGAAATACGAGATAGAAGAGGAGAATTGCCAGATGATATAATTGTTGTAGAATCTGCTAGACTACTTGCTAGAACTATAATCCCTAAAGGAACTAGAGACGTAAATAATCCTATGTCTGGAACATTATATAACAAAGAACAAAAAGTCACCAATACTCCAAAAAGAATGGATAAGTCTTCATTGAACTTTGATAGAGCAAATGAAACTATTCCAGAATATGATATTAATGGAAAATATATATTTACTACATTCAAAGAAGGAGTAGTTGAAATAAAATATAGAGGATTGTTTTTAGACAAAAGAGGACACCCTATGATTCCAGATAATCAAGACGTAGTAAGAGCAGTTATGGAATGGATAAAAAAAGAGAGATATGAAATCCTTTATGCAGTTGGAAGAATTAATCGTTCTGTATTAGAAGATGCAAAGCAAGAATATTCTTGGTATGCTGGCAAAGCTCAATCATCTCATTTACTAAGAAGTATCGATGATAGAGAAGAAATATCTAAAATACTTACTAGTACATTTGATAATGCAATGGATTTTGATAAAATATTTAAAGATGTAGATTATGATTAGACAAATACAACACGCTTTTGGAGGTATGAATACAGATACCTCTGCACAACATTATCCACCAAATAATTATGTATATGCGAAAAACTTTACTTTATTAGATACTAATGAAGAAACTAAAATGGGAGAATTGTCTTCTGTTGATGGAAATAAACTTGCAATTCAATTAGATACATTTAGGAAGACAAGACCAAATTTTGTTAATGATACTCCAGGAGAATATATATTATCATATAGTGTTGATAATACAGAATATACAACAAATCTTAAAAGAAATGACATATTCAATGATGAGTCTATTGGGTCTGACTTGAGAATATTGCATACAAAACAAATATTAGAAAGAATTGTATTGTTTGTAAAAAGCGAAAATAGTGATTTCATTTTATTATATTCTCCATTAAATCCAGCCAGTAGCCAAATAGAAATAGTTACTGGAAGTCAACGTGATGAATTATTTATAGATTCAATCGTAGATTCAGTAGTTAATTTAGAATCAGAAAATGTAATTAAGATTTATTGGTCCGATGGAATAACACCATTGAGATCTATAAACTTAATTAATAAAACTGGAAAATCTATTAACTTAGGACTAACAGAGACTTGTCCATATGTAGGAGGAAGTCCAGAAATGAATGTAGATATAATTAAAACCTCTGGAAGGGGGTTGTCTAATGGAAGAATTCAATATGCTTTTAATTTTATAAAGAAAAATGGACAGCAAACTAAAACATTAGGTATTACTCAAATGCATGATTTAACAACTTCTGATAAAATGTCTGTCATAAATGAATATTCATCAAAAAAAGCCTTAATAAAAATTACCCAAACTGCATTTTCCGATAGTGAATTATTTGACATATGCAGAATATATTCAATAAAATACAATACTATAGACTCAGACCCCATAGTATCTATCGTGACGGACATATCTTTATCTAATGAAGATATAATATACGAAGATGATGGAAGTTCTTCTAAGACAATATCTTTAGCAGAATTTGTATTTTTAGGTGGAGATCCATATATTGCTTCGTCATTAGAAAGCAAAGATAATAGATTGTTTATTGCTGGAATTTCAACTGGAGTATTTAAAGTAGACTTTGATGCAAGAGCATGGTCTTCAAGTAAAAGCGGAATATACAATGTTGGAAATGAAACATTTAATCACGCAATGTTTAATGTAAATTCTCCTCAAAACAATCAATTACTAGATGTCTTCAATAAAGACCCAAAAGAAAATAATTTTAATTTTGAAAAGAAATTACTTGGTGGGTATGGAAGAAACATACAGTATTGGTTTACAGAAGAAGTTCAAGAGAATTATAAAGAAGATAAAAAATTCAAGAGTGGAGAAACGTATAGAATAGCTATTCAATTCTATAACAAATACAGACAAAAGTCTGAACCTCATTGGATAGGTGATTTTAGAGCCCCTATTGACTTTAATAAATACGAAACTACTAATTGGACTACTCATAATTTAAATGTTGATATAAACAGTTCTGGGAAAGCTTCTTTATCATTACAAGGAGTTACTGGATTTTCCATATTAGTTGCAATGAGAAGGGATTCCGATAGAAGTGTTGTTTCGCAAGGCGTTATATTTCCAACATCAACAAGAGCTACTGATTTAAAAAATACTCAAGCAAAACAAATCACTCCTATTGGTTATGAGATGAAATTAAGCGAGCCAAGCGAAGATTATGTATCGGAAAATATTTTTCCAAGGAAATCATTTGTCATCAATAGACCTCCTACATCAACCACTTACGAAGCAAAATTAGAAGTAGTTGGAGATATATGTCAAATGGTGTTCCCAGAATCTCAATTCAAACCAGGTATTTTGTCTAAACAAGTTGAAATAAGAACAGTTGCTGACTATATCACAACTGATTCTAAGATTGAAACTTTTACATATAATACAGAGACAAAAGAAATTGCTAATACTGGAATAAACCCATCAATGCGAGCTCATCCAAGAATAGCACTTGATAAAGACAATCAATCTTTACTTCATAATTCCATAAGGGTTGCAGACACTCATAATGATACTACAAATTCAATTCCTGTTGGAGAAATAGTTTCTTCAAGTGATATAGAAATAGTTGACAGTGGATCTTCTTATAATTCAGTAATAAATTCATGCAACTCAATAAATCTTTGGTTTACTCCAGATAAGCCATATCAGGACATGAAACTAGCTGGAATAGATTCAAATGGACTTAGGTCTTTGTTTTTTAAATCTAAACTAAATAGATTTAGTGATCAGTTTAAAAAAAGCGGAAGTACTGAAAATAAGAAATTAGGATTTGTCGTTGCAGATATTATTAGAGAAGTAATTAACCAGTATGGAGGAAGTTCTGAATTTTCTAGAAGGAATACCGACTATCTTCCTATAGGAACTGTTTACGATATAAAAGATTCAGTATTAATAAAATCTTATGGAGATATATATCTTTCAAAGACTGTATTATTAAGATCTGCTAGAGATGAAAGTAGTTCTTATACAAACAAATATTCAGTTGCAATAAATGATTTTCTTGAAATTCCATTAGAGACTTCTGTAAATCCAACTGAATCTAAAAATATGTCTAAATCTGGATTGTCTACTAGAAATATAGGAATACTTACGACAGTTAATGATGTTTTTAATAGAATAGAAACTCCATTTAAAGAAAGAAAGACTTCTTATGAACTTACTAGTACAGATAGACTAGGAACTACTATAATGGCTAGTAAGCCTAAAATTGATAACGAATTTATTGACAGTTGGTCTGACTTCTTAATAAATGAATCAATGCAACTTAATAGTTCTTTTGGTTCAATAACTGATATAAAAGTAATTGCGAATCAAATGTTTGCTATTCAAACGAATGCAATATCAGCAATTGCTGTAAGCCCTAGGGTTCAAGTCCAATCAGCAGATAATGTATCTATTGAGCTTGGTACCGGTAAAGTATTACATGATTTTCAATATATATCAACAACTATTGGATCTAGAACTAAGAAGTCTATAACTGTTGGAAGGAATGGAATTTATGGGTATCATGAAGGAACTAAGAAGATTTTTAGGATTAGACCAAATCAAGGTGTTGAATTTGTTAGTGATGCTAAAAGAATAGCTCATGCTTCAAAAAAACTTAATTTTGAAACAATGAATACAGAATCTAATTTATTGTTAAATGAAATTCTATTTACAAATACTGCCAATGGAGAAGATGAAAGTTTAATTTTTAATGAAGATATGGATGCTTTTATTGGTTATTCCGATTTAAAATCATATAATACATGTAGTGTTTATGAGGATTCTTTTTCTACAAAACTAAATAGTAATCAAATTTGGGTTTCTGATAAAAATAGCTTAAGTTTATATGGGTCTACTATAAAATGTGATTTGCAAATTCTTTCTGTTGGAGAAGGAACTGATAATTTATTTACTAATGTATCTATAAAGTCAACTCCATATAATGAAAAACCTTTTGATAATATTATTGCTGAAAACACATTTCAAACATCACTACTGGGAACTAAATTTAAAAGCAAATTCAACTCTTGGCATTACCTAATCCCTAGAGATAGAACTAATAAGCTGGGTAGGATTAGAGATAAGTGGACTAAGATAAAATTATCTAAAACATTATATAATTCAAAAATACATATATCTGATTTAAAAACAACTTTTAATATAATTAAATAATGATAACATATTCTAAAAAAAATAAAATAAATCCTTTTGCAAAACAAAGGACTAATAATTACTTAGTTGGTGGATTGTTGTCTACAGGACTGGGAATAGGCATGAACATGTATCAATCATATCAGCAAGACCAAGAAAATAAAGAACTTGAGAGAGATGTAAAACAAAGAGAATATACCTCTTCTTTAAACAATATGGCATCCACTTCAAACCAAGCACTAATGGATAATTTTGATTCCAAGTTTGCAAATGGTGGAGATTTAAATGTATTTCAGAACGGAGGAACTCATGAGCAAAATCCAATGGGAGGAATTCCACAAGGAGTTGATCAAGAGGGAAATCAAAATTTAGTAGAAGAAGGAGAGAGTAGAGATGGGGATTATATATTTTCCGATAGGATAAGAGTAACTCCAGATCTAATAAAAGAATTTAATCTTCCAAAACAAGTGCTAGGAAAAACAATGTCAGAGGCATCTCAAATAATTGAATCTGAGCATAAAGAAAGACCTAATGATCCAATATCAAACAGAGGTAGAGAAAGTGGATTAGATAGACTTAAAATGGCATCAGAAAGAATGAAACAACCTGCAAATGATGAGAATAATTCATTTGCGGAAGGAGGAGATTTAGGTAAAAAGAAACCTAGTTGGTTTGAAAGAAATAAGGATGAACTCCTACCTACAGCAATGAGAATAGCCCCTATCCTTGGCAATTATGCAATGATGACTAATCTTGAAAAGTCAGATCCAGTTAGTTTAGGCAGAATGACATCTGCTGCTGGAACTGCTCAACATATAGATAGAGAGGCTTATTTAAATCCAATAATAGACCAGAGAGAAGCTATTATTCGTGGAGCTGCCAATTATTCTGGAGGAAGTGCTGCTGCCGCTAGAGCAGGTATGTTAGCATCAAACATAGGAATGTCCAAAGCTCTTGGAGATGCTGGAACTAGAGCTGATATGTATAATATAGAACAAGATTTTAGAGCTGCTTCTGCACAAGATAGAGCTGCAATGACTAATTTACAACAGAGTAACATGGAGCAAGATATTGATGCTCGTAATTTAGGGGCTTACGAAACACAGAAGTCAGCTTTTCAATCTTCATTATTTAGTTCTCTTGGTGGATTGGGTAAAGAAATGCTCCAAGGACAAGCTATTGGCAAGGCTTATGGTTATACTCCTACTGGGAAATACATAAAGAAAGATAAGAACACTAAAGCAAATGGAGGCTTTATTGATGTTAATAAATATAAACGACTTTTAAATTTATAATATGGCAGTAAATAGATATACACAGCCAATACAAGCACCTCAATATCAAGCTATGACTATGCAAGAAATGTCATTAGCACCTGCTGTATTAAAGGCTAGAGAAGATAAACAAAGAGAAGATTTGTTAAACTTAGATAAATTGCAGTCTGAAATTGTAGATAGCGATGAAACAGTTAATAAGGAGTTAAGTGCTTATGGAGAGAATTTAGATAAGGCATTAAATGATATTAACGAAAATGGAGTTACAGACAACTCTATGAATAATTTAGTTCAATTGAAAAGAGCCTATAGCGATAAAATAGTTCCATTAAACAAATATGTTAAAGAGAAGTCTGTCTATCAATTAGAGCAAAACAAAGCAAAAGCTATTAGAGGAGATGCTGTTGATTTTACAAATCTAGCAAATACTGTATCATATGATGATTTTACCAAACAAGGCAGTTCTGCATTTCAATATACTACAGTGGATATGGATAAGACTAGAAATTTTGTTACAGATTTAGCAAAGAAAACTATATTCCCATTAGTAGATACTCAACATTCTGTTATTTCAATGAGAGGAAGAAAATTTCTTAAAAAACTACAAACAGGAGAAGTTAGTGATTGGGGAGAACTTAAAGAGTTTATTAATACTCCAGACGGTCAAGAAATTAAAAATCTTATCCTTAAAGAGCTTCCATCTCTAGAAAATGTTTCTAATCAAGAAATGGTAGATTCTGTAATCATGCATGGTCTTACTGCAGGAATTAGAGAAACTAAAGAATCTATGACTCCATTAGCTTTAGATCCTATCGCAAGAGGCGGTGGTGGTGGTGGAAGAGTTGACAAAGCTTTTGTAGAACCTCCAAAAATTAAAAAAGGAATTGTGGCTGACAAGAGAAGTGTTTCTAAGGTTGGAAATCCAATAATTGGAAAAGATTATTCTTCACTAAAAAAATCTATGACTTCTGATGACGAAACGACTAGTGCTTATGCAGTTACTGAAAACAATAGAATCATGGCTGATATTGCTGCTGAAACTAATGTTAGTCAAGAGCAGATTCAAAATTGGGATTCTCAAATAAAAAGTGGAACTCCAGAAGAGAAAGCTTCTGCTTTAGCTCAGAAAGAAAAATATAACTTTGCTAATGAATATATAGATCATATGAGTAATGACGTTCCTAAAATATCATTATCTACAGATGACACTAAAGGAAAATATAATGTTAGAGATATATTTGGTCAAGTTAAAATTGGAAAAGGAACTTTCGACGCAAGCAAAAAGAATATATCTAAAGAGCAAGAAGATTTAATTGCAGACTTCTATAATAAGAAAAATATGGAAGCTGTTAAGATGGGTAAAGGTGTTTTAGATGCAGATGATATATTTTCTGGAAAACTAAAAAGAGAATTGAAAGCAGTTCTTGGAATTAAAGATGATGAAAAATTATTTACAAGAATGTCGATACAGAAAGATGGGAAAACAATTAGTCCAAAGACTAAGATTAGAAGTTTTTCTAAAGACGTTGGAAATTGGGAAGACGCAGATAAAAGATACGATAAGCTAATAAATGAGCGATATATGACTAAAAGTCTTAAATATCACAAATTAAATGAAGAAAAAGCTGGATTAATTAAAGGAATTGCAAAAGATTACTTAAATTTGTCTTTTGTAAGCAAAAGTGCAACTGATGAAGATGCTTCTAAGTTCGTTGTAACGTCTCAAGAAGGCAAGGATGATCTAGAAAGAGTTGATGATGCTGATGAGGCTGGAGCAATAGCTAGAAATGTATTAACTAATCCATCTGTCGAATATGACATATCTGTTGACGACACTGGGAAAGGAGGCCCAGTACTTACTGCATCAGCAATGACTGATAGAGCTAATGAATTATATCAAACAGTTTCATTACCAATACCAAGAACTGGATTGCTTAAAATGTCTAAAGACTTAGCATATAAAGGAGATAATCCAATATTATTTGAAACTGTAGAGAATTATAGATTAACAGATTTATTAACTATGGCTAAGGTTGGGAAAGATGGAAGAAAATCTATTCCTATGGAAAAAGCTATGATTGATGATGATGCGATAGATCCTAGATACAGAGGAGTATTTAATCAAGATGATACGAGAATAGAAATGTCTAAAGGAGGTAAGAGATTCTCCGTTAAAATGCCTAGTATTGTTACTAGTGATGGAACTACAATTCCTTCTGCAACTTATGTAGCTGGAAGTCCTATAGCACTGATGAAGCAAATTGTTTCTCAGTCACCACATTCTACAATGTTTAAAATGCAAGCAAGTTTCAGAAAAACTTATGATGCATTCCAAATATCTAAGAATACAAGTAAATCTCAAGTTCAAGATTATCACATACAAAGATTTTAATTAACTAATTAATAGATTATGGCAGATACAAACTACCTTGATCCAACAATGGAGCAAGATAAGAAATTGAAAAAGAAAGCAAAGATCAGTCAGATACAACAGTTTCAAGAAGAGCAGCAGTGGGATTTCAAACCCTCTGCAGCTTCTGTTGGAGCTCATAATAAATATGCTGATGATGAGTCTCTATTAAATACGACTCAAGACGTAATGGATGAGTTTGGTGGAGTTCAAGACGTTGCTGCAGGAAAACAGTCTGGAGCAGAAGCAATGGGAAATGCCTTATTACAAACTGGCTCTGAGGTTGTCTTAGGGACTTTAGGGGGCTTTGCCACATTAGGAGCAGGATTATATGATGCCACTGCAATGGCTATGGGAAAAGAAGGATTTGAAGCTTCATTTGCAGTAAACAATTGGATAGATGAATTAAAACAAGATTTTTCTGATGCACATCCAATTATAATGACTCAAGCAGATGAAAAAAGAACTTTAGATCCAGGCAGTGCTTTATGGTGGACTAAAAATATTCCACAAATGCTCGGTTCTACTCTAAGCTTGATGGTTCCTGGTTTAGCCGTAGGTAAATTAGGTAAGATAGGAGCTGCTGCTATGGCTGGAAGATTAGGAGCTGGAGCTAAATGGGCTGATGTAATATCTAAATCTGCACAAGCAGGGCTAGCAGGTTTAACATCTAGACAAGTTGAATCTATTCAAGAAGCCAATGGAACTAGAGAAGAGATTATTAATAAATACATGGGCAAAGGATTTACTTATGAAGATTCTCTTGATAAAGGGAATAGGGCTGCATCTCGTGTATATAAGGGAGACATGGCTTTAGCTTTTATGGATATAGGTCAATTTGCTTTAGCTGCAACTCCATTAGGAAATTTAACTAAAGGAGTGTCTAGTAAGTTTGGAAAAGCAGTTGTTGGAGCAGGGAAATATACTGGAGGTATGGGTTCTGAGTTCTTAGAAGAAGCTTATCAAACCGTTCAACAAAAAGAAGCTAAATTAATGATTGATGATCCAGAAAGATATAAGAAATATTCTCAATGGAACAGAATGGATGATTATGCATCTGATGATGAAGTATTGGCTGCAGGAGTTCTTGGAGCTGCTGGAGGTGGAATACACTCTGCCATAATGCCTGCATTTAGTTCATTACCAAGTGTATATACTGATATGAAATTAAAAGCAGATAATGCAATTCAAGGCAATGATAAGATGTTGTTTAAAGCCTATAGGGATAATAATATAGGAAAGACTATACTTAGAAACGCATTTACTGATTCACATGCTCAAACACAACAAAATCTTGATGCTTTATTAGGTATGTCTGACGAATATCTAGCTAAACATGGTATCGAGAGATCTGAATTAGAAAGTAATGTAAAGAAATATAAAGAAGATGCTGATTTTGCACAAGCTAAATTTAATGACTTAAAAGGAAATTCATTATTTGAAAACACTCCTGGAATTAGAAGTAAAATGGTTGGATTAGCATTAGAACAAAGAATGGCTTCTAGAAGAATTAAAGAAGGAGAGGCTGATTTAGCAAAATTATATAATGATGTTCAAGGAGAAATTAGTGATGCCTCTTTATTGAATTTCAAGAAACAACAATTAGAATTAGATTCTTTAAAGGACAGAAGAAAAAATCTAGCTAAAACAAAAAATACTTTAAATAAAAACATATATTCTAAAGAACAGGTAGAAACTATTGGAGCTAAATTAGATAGAGTTATAGCTAGAAAACAAGAACTCCTTAATACACTTAAGGAAAGTGTTCTTAATACAAATCCAGAATTTAATGCAAATGAAGATTTAACTACTAGTAAGGATTTGGAAATCAATACTTTAACTAATAGTCTTGAAAACCAAAAATTCTTAAAGAACAATAGTATAACTCCAGAGTTGGCAATGTATTCTAAATTAAAGAGCAAAGAGCAAATTGCTGTTCTTGAAGAGAAAGAAAGAATTAAAGCACAACAGACTTTTAATAAGAAGATGAAAGATAAAATTTTAAATTCTAAAAGTGCTGATGAAATAGAACAAACTCTTAAAGATGCAGGTGGAGTAATTACAAATCAAGCCGAAATACAGAAAGCTTTAAATGAAATAACTGATAAAGAATCTATATCTAAGCCAGTAATTAAAGATGTAGACAAAAATAACTTTGCTACATATGTTGCAGCTAGATATAAAAATGCTCCAGTTGCAGAGTTTAATGAAATCCTTGCATTAAGAAATAAACTAGACAACAACAAAGGGAAATTTTCAGAAGCTGCTCAAGGTGTTTTAGAAGACATAGAAGAGGATTTATTTGGGAAAAGAGCTATTAGTCATGAAGAACTAATAAAGTTTGTTAGTGATACCTTAAAAGACTCTGAGAACCCTAACGACGCTAGTCTTATGCAAGATATAGTTTCTCAGTGGGCTAATGACATTCAGACTAGAGCAATAACGTATAAAGAATTAGCTTCTCTAATGAAAGATGTGTCTAAGATGACAATTCCTACTCCATCTAATGAAAACATAGAAAAAGAGTATGATGAGATTATAGAAGATACTTATGGCCCCGTAGCTTCATCTCCTAGATTATCTGCTCCAACTCAGTTTCAGATGTCACAAACTAAAGACGGTGCTTGGAGAATTGATGTTGACGAAAATGGAAATCCCATTGAAAATGAAATCAAATTTACAACTCCTATAGAGCATGACTACATCTATGGTGGAAATATGGAGATTGGTGATAAGGTTTATTATTCAATTCCAAATGGAACTGCAAGTAAGGAAACTATGCTAGAAACAGCAGATACTTATCACAAAGGATTAAGCAATGAGGCATTGATAAACAAAGGAGAGGTTTTAATGTTTCATAAAGATGCTGATGGCAATTTCCATGCAGTTGGTGCAGTAAAAGCTTATAATCCTGCAGACAAATCAGAAGAGGGCTTAAAATTACTTTCATTAAGAAAGAAGATTAGAAAGACTGCTTCTGAATTAAATTTAGAGAAAACTCAACAAGGATCTCAAATTACAGCAGTGTCAGATACTATTGAAAACATATATCCTGGAAGATTCATTAGAGTTAAAGAAAGTTCTAATATAAACGAACTTGTTGGAGAAGGAAATGATTTAATTCTTGGATTGGCAGTTTCAGCTACAGCAGGAAGTCCTGTTGCTCAATTGGTAATTCCTAATGCTCCTAGTGACGAGTATGATAATATAAATATTCCAACTGGTTCTGAATTAGGATCTGCTTATGTTATTATCAAACAACCTAACGGAAGATATTTTCCAGTAAGAGTTTTTACAAAGAAGCTAAATGAATCTGCTGATGAAATGAATGCTGTAAGAGACATTATATCAAAATTAGCAGAGACTCCATACAAAGAATCTTATGAGGCTATTAATGAATATGTAAATGTGTTTTATAAGCAAGAAAAAGAATCTATAGTATTTTATAAAAAAGATGAATTTGGAATAATAATACCTACTGAAACTTTTAGATTTGCATTAGAAGATGTTGATGGTATAATGGAGCATTTGGGAGACGTTTTATTACAGATAGATTTAGGTAAAATAAATACTGGAGATGCAAACCAAAACTATGCTAAGAATGGTTGGATTGAATCTAAGATGCATGCTAGTAGTCCTATGGGAAATCCATCTATAGAAGTTGGCTTTTCTGGAATTACAATACCATTAGAGAAGGCTGCTGAAAATATTGACAAAGCAAAAGAATCTACAAGCCAGAAAGCTACTAAAGCAATGTCTTCTATTAATGATAAGATCAATCAATTCAAAGGATTGCCTGTAGCTCAAGGACAAGATAGTGTTATTGGAGAGATGATGGCTAAGGTTATGAATAGTGGATATGCTGCATTTGAAGCTGAGTTTAACGAGGCAGTGGCTAATCCTAAGATGAAATTCACAAATGCCGATAAGAATAAGTACATAGACCTTTTAAGGACATTTTTAGCAAATAATCATAGAGCTATTGATAATATTGCAAAAAAGAATCCAGAGGCATTAGAAGACCTATTTAAGGATGTAAAAATCAAGCAAGATAAAATCGTTGAACCTAAAGTTGCTGAACCTACAATAGAAAAAGAACCTGCTGTAGAAATAACACCGTCCATAGAAGCTGAGGGTGTTGAAGTTGTTGAAGAAACTACAAAAGACGAAGACGAGAGAACTCCTGCAGAAAAGCAGTATGATTCTATATCTCAAAGTAATGAAGGTCTTAAAGATGTAACTTTCACATCAGAGGATATGTATGTCGTTAAGGATATGATAAGTGATTTAAGAAAGGGATCTTCAATCCAAAAGATTTTCAATGAACTTAGTGAAGCAGTTTCTAATCCTGGAATAAATTTCACAAAAGCTCAAGCGACTCATTTTGTTGATAAAACAAGAGCTTATTTAATACAAAACGAAGATTTGCTTAAAAACTTAATCAAGAAAGATCCTGTTAGTATGGATACTTTATTTAAGGTTAAGAAGAAGACGGAAGCAGAAGAAAAAGCCGAGAAAGAAGCTGTTGAAAAAAGAGAGAAAGATGCAAAAGAAGCTGCTGACAGAATGCTTGATGAAAAGAAAAAGATTGAAGCAGATAAGAAAGCCGCAGAAAAATCTATTGAAGAAGAAGTAATTTCAGATCCAATAGTTGAAGATTCCTTAGAAGCCTTAATGAATGATGATGCATTTGGAAGCAGTGAATTGACTCAAGAAGAATTAGATGGTCTTAGTGATTTAAGTGTTGCTACATCAGAATCTATTGATAAGATAAATCTATCAAGTGCTAAAGAATGGATGTCTAAAAATCTTCCAAACTTAGAATTAAATGTAGTTTCTGAATTAGTTGAGATAAATAAAAAAGGTGGAATTTACGCTTGGGGAGTATTTAAGAATAATCTAGTAACCCTTTACGAAGGAGCTAAAGCTGGAACTCTGGCTCACGAAGCTTTTCATGCTGTATTTGGAACACTGCTTACAGAGAAGCAACAGGCTGCTTTATATAAAGAGGCTAAAGAAAAATATGGAAATCCAACTATGGATAATCTTAACGACATTAGAGAATCTATTGGACAAGATTTCTTTTATAAGTTTGATAGAATGCCAACAACTTTAGAATTAGCTAAGGTTTGGCTTGAAGAGCAAATGGCAGAAGATCATGCAAGATATGTACTTACAGAAGGAAAAGAGAAATCTAGCAAAAGAATTACAAGATTTTTTGCAAGACTTAAGTATTATATCAAAAGTGCTTTCTTTAAAAACAATTCTATAAATGAGGTTTTTGAAAAGATAAGTATTGGTGCATATAGAAATAAAGAATTTACTAGAGTTGCAACTGGTCAAAACGTAGTAAAAACTAGTACTGCTGGATTGAATATGCAAGAAACAAAAGATGCAGTTAATTTATTATCTGAATTATTTTCTAGAGTAATTGATAATCAAATCAATGCTATGGTTGCTCAGAAAGGCTTTAGAGACATAGATAGATCTAAGGTGATAAAAGCTATAGGTATTGAAAAACTATTGCTTAAAACAAGAGATATGTATATTGGTGCTATAAAAAGTAAAATAGGAGGTTATTCTAGTGCACAAAAAAATAATGCTGCAATAATTCTAAAAGACTTTTTAATAGCTAAGCAAAAAACTGGAGATCAAAAATTTGTTGTTGGCTATATTGGTAGCAAGATGTTACAGAAGCTAACTTCTACAGAAGGTATATCTGTAGATACTAAATACTTTGATGCTCTTAAAAACGCTGATACGTCTCCAGACACTGAATTAGAAATGATGTTTGATGGTCAAGAAAATGCTGAATCTTGGCAGTTGGAAAGAAGTCAAGTTTCATTAAGAAATGATTTATCTTCTTCAATAAGAAGAGTTTTGAGTAGAGTTGCTATTGAAGGGAATGTTGATTCTTTAGGATTTAAGAGAATGCTTGATTTTTCAACTGCATATGCAACTATAATAGATACTGTATCTGATGCTACAGATTTAAAAATGTTTATATCTCAAGTTGAAGATTTAGCCAGTAGAAGAAATGAGTTCAACACAATAGTAAACAAACTAAAAACTGATAAATCATTTGCAACTCAATGTTTCAATGCAATGCAAAATACACATATGGAATATATTTATGCTAATCATGTAGAAAATAGAACTTCTAAAAACGACGAAGTAATTATTGGAACATCAAACAAAGCAAATTTATCTTCTATATTGATAAATGACTGGAAAGCTTCTTATTCTGAGAAAAAAGCTAATATAGATTCTGCCAGAATAGATAAAGCCATAAATATAATTAGTGCAAATGCATCATCTCCAGAAGCTAAATTATCTTCACAACAACTAGAAAATGTTGGAAGAATACTAGAATACGTTGGAGTATCTATGGAAAATGAGGAATTAGAGGCTTTAAATAAAAGCAATCCTAAGAATCCTAATGAGAAAGCTGCAATTAAAAAGATGTTAAACAATTTACTTACTGTGTTATTTGATATGAAAAAACCAGGAGTAGATATTTTTGAATCTTCTAAAGCTGTATATGTTTCTATTGAAAATATAACTAAAGTATTGGCTGGTGGTAAGATAAATATGTATGAGCAAAGTATGCGAAATGCAGAAGGAAAGACAGTATATACAAATCAAGTTCCATTTTTCTTATCTAGATGGGTTTCTAAAATGAAGAACGAAGCTGGATATATGGATAGATATGCAAAATCTACATTCTTTAAGTATTCTCCTTGGGTTAGAGAGTTATCTGCTAAAGGGAAAGATGCTAGAGATATATTTAAACTAGTTCAATTAGATGGTTTTATTGGAAAACACAAAAACAAAGGAACTAAATATACTGAATTGACAGATTTAGAATTGGAAACAACTGCAATTTCAGCATTCTTTAATAATGGGAATGAAAAAATTGGTATGTATAGAATGCCAGTAATTTCTGATACTCCTAGAGGAATGTATATTAGATTTAAAAAATTCTCTAAAGAAGAATCTATCAATAATATAGTAGATGTAGCTAAACAAGAAGTTGACAGAATTATAAGTTTGAGAGCTAGAGAAGAAGCTAGAAAGAATTATGCTAAGGAACAAATGGAATTAGACCCAACTTTAGAAGAAAAAAACATTCTTTATCCAGCAAATATATCTCCAATCAAAAATTATGACATAAAAGGTTCTCAAGGGTTTTTACTTCTTCCATTTTTAAATGAGAATAAAGAAGAAAATATCAAGATTCTTCAATCTGGTGATACCAGTAAGGTTAAAATGATTGTTGCTGAAAAAGTTCAAGCTTGGAGCGATAAAGAATTCAATAGACTTAAGGATATGGGTGTGTTTTTTGAAAACAAAAACGAAGCTTTAGTATTTGCAGATAGAAGATTTGGAATTAAAGAAAAAGAAAGCAAAGAAAAGAGTGCTTTAGAGTCTAATTTTGAAAATTATTTCTACAATCAGCTTCTTGCAAATACTCAAATAATGACTATGTTTACTGGAGATATTGCTTTCTATAAGCCAGATTACAAAAGTGCCAATAGTTTAAGGACAATTGACTTTTCTAAACGTGTCAAAGAGATTATGTCTCCTAAAAAATCTCCAGATATTACAGCAACATATACTATGACTCAAGCTCAAGCTCAGAAAGAAGGAGTTAATCCACTTGTTGAAGCTAGAAAGCTTACTAGAACTGCTTATTTAGCTGATACAGAAGTTGTAGATGGGACTTTAGCAGATGAATTACATGCAGCTTTAATATCTAATGGAATAAATGAAGCTACTGCAAAGAGAATTGCTAAAAGTTATGGATACGAAGTTGATGGAAAAAGAAAAAAGACTAATGTTACAGATGGTCAGTCTTTTGTTACACTACCATACTATAGGGCAAAAATGATTGCAAACAACAAATGGAATAGTGATTTACAAAATTACTATGTAGATATTATGGATGGAAAATCAACTCCAGAAGCTATTGCAGCATTTATAACTCCTGTAAAACCATTCTATTATGGAATGTCAGAGAAGTATGGAATGTTAATGCCAGAGCAAGTAAAAGATTCTGAGGCTGTTGTATTTCCTCAATATGCAAATGAGTCTGCATATTTTAAAAAGATGTTGGATTTTATGGATAAAAACAATATTGATAAAATGTCTTACGATTCAGCCGTTAAGGTAGGACTCCATGGTGTTGCAAAAGATATAGATTCATTAGACGAAGCACTTATACATGTTATTCCAGAAGAAGAAGGAGGAGTTCAACAAGAAACTCCAGAACATATGATAGATCATGATGGTGGATTTGGTACTCAGATTCGTAAGCTAATAATGGCAGATACTAATCCAGATGCATTATTTGAAGTAGGAGGTAAATCTATAACTAGAGATGAAATAATTTCTTTATATCAATCACTAATATACCACAATGTTAAGAATTCTTATAATGACTTAATGAATGGAGATAGAATGAATGATGAAGATTTAAGTTCATTACTAACTAAGGAGCTTACCAAAAACGGATATGGACAAGATATGCTTGATGCCGTGAAGATAGTTGAGACTGTAGATCCTTTGACTGGAGAAACATCTAAAGGCTTCAATATTCCATTATACAGTCCATTTGTAGCTAGAGAATTAGAGCAAGCCATTCATGCAATCTTCAAAAACAACATTACTAAACAGAAAATCAAAGGAGGTTCTGCTGTTCAGATAACAAATGTTGGTTATATGGACGATATTAAAATAATTCTTGAGGATGAGTCTGAATTAACTATGAAAGACGCTGCAGATCCAAAGAGAAAACGAATTAAAGAAGTTCAATGTAAGATGCCTTGGTTTACTCAGAAGTATTTAGAGCCATTAATGGATGCAAATGGACATGTTGATATATCTAAGATCAAAGATAAGAGATTGCTAGAGGGGATTGGGTATCGTATTCCAACAGAATATTTATACTCTATGTATAAACTTAAAATAGTTGGATTTTTACCTAGGAATCAAGGTAGTGCAATGATGCTTCCAAAAGAAGTAACTACTCTATCGGGATCTGACTTTGATATTGATAAAGTTTATTTAATGCTTAGAGAGTTCGAGATAACTAAAGATCTTGATGAAATAGGCAAGATTATCGAAAGTGAATTTTCTAAATCAGAAGATGCAAGTAAGAGATCTCTTAAGGTTAATATCAAGCAAATCCTTGCTAAGGATAAGAGAGGAGCTCTTCTTTCTGAGGCAGAATATGACGCAATAGATAGATATAACGAACTTAAAGATGACGACAGTATTGCTACCGAATTAGTTTATGCTGATCCAAAAACAAATAAATTAGTTGATGCTGTTCGAGATGGAAGTCTTAGTAAAGTCCTTGAAGAAATGTCTACAGAAAAGAGAAATAATGCAATTCTTGAATTAATGGATTCTATATTAGGACATCCAGAAAGTTTAGATAAAACATTTGACCCAGGATCATATTCAACACTAGAAGAATTAGTTGTTGAAGTAAAAGAAGCACAAGGTACTACTGCCGAAGAACTGATAACTGTACTTCCAGAAACACAATCTAAATTATTTAGACGTAATATGGATGGTAAAGTTCTTATTGGTTTTGCCGCAAATACAAGTGCTGGACACGTATTAATGCAATATCATGACGTAACTGTTGCCACAGAACATTCCGTAGTATTTGATGGGAAAGAGAGGGTTAATTTTGATGATACTAAAAACAATTTAGGACATCAAAGAATATCTAAATCTCTTGCAGAATATTTAGCTGCATTTGTGGATAATGCAAAAGACCCAGTAGCTTCATTCCTAAATATTAATGCACTTACATTTGATGTAGCTTCGATGATTGTTAGAATGGGATTTCCATTAAAAACATCTACGTACTTTGTTAATCAACCAATAGTTATAGAGGTTATCAAACTTGCTCAATCAAAAGGTGGTAGCTCTGCTGATTATAGAGAAGCAAAAGAAGAAATTCTTTCTAAGTTCAATCCTGCATTAGTTGCGAAAACTGGTCTATACAGAATGACTACTCCAAGTCTTGTTAAAAGAGATTTTTCTACATCAGAACTAAAAGCTGGAATGAGTAAAAAAGTTACTTATTCTCCAGAAGACTTAAATATTCTTCTTACATTTGATGAATACAAAAATGGAGCTGCTCAAATACTTGGATCACTTACTAGATTAGTTAAGACAGATACAGTTACTACTGGCCCTACATTAGCAGATAATGAAAAAAGACTTAATGAGATTGATAAAATAGTTTACTCAAAAGAAGTTTATGGACATATTGAAATGATATATGGAAAATCTATTAATGACATAACTAAATATCAAAAAACTGTAAGTCAGACTAAGCTTGGTGAAGTTCTTTATCCAGATGCAGAATTACTCTACTGGGATGAAGCTAAAGGAGAATATGTTCCTGCAATAGTAGACGAAGTCTTAGATTACATAAAAGAAGATAGTCGTGATTGGGATATAGACTTAAATGTAGATGGAGTATCTATTAAAATGAATGTAATTGAAGCTGTAACTAAAATAAAAGAAGTAGGAGATTTCTTAAGCGACAATGCTCAGACAGAATTCGAATTGCCTATGATTTCTGGATTTCACACATATGGTATTCAAAAACCAAGTATGTATATATCTAAATATTATCCTTGAGCTGTAGGCATGGCTGCTGCAACTAAAAAGAAAATATCTGAATATGCTGGAAGAGATGTGAATGTTGAAGAGATTAATAAGATAAATATGTCTTTTATGGAATATTTCTCTGCAAATACAGATTTTATGGATATAGAGAAAAAAGCTTCATTCCTTGTTAGTACTCCTAAGAAATTCGAAGCGTTTAAAGAAAACAACAAGGAGTTAGTTAAGAATAATATATTGCTAAAAAAATTATTTATAGAGGCAGGTTCTGATGGTAATCCATCATCTGTTGCATATCTTAATAATGGATCTACTACTAAAGATGATATACAAGCACTAAAAGAAGCTTGGATGGAATTGTTGCAAAAGGATGGAGAAATACGTACCTTTGCATTAGATTTAGTCAAATATACAATCCTAAAGAATGGATTCTATATGACTAAGACATCTTTTTCAAGATTTATACCAACAGGATTTCTAGCTAATATGCCAGAAGGAAGGAATTTTATTGGAGATATAAAATCTAAAATGGAATTATCTAAAAGTAGTGATAGTGTTGACGAAGGATTTATTGAAGAGTATTTCAGAAATTCAATGTCTACCAGTGGTCATGTAACTCCAGTAAAAATATCTACTAGAGAGAATAAGTTTATAAAGGTGATGACTGTTGATTCTGAACAGAAAGACTCTAAGATGGTTGGAATTGCAGAGATAGATATGTCAGATAGTTCTATAAGAAACTCATTAATTGATACGATCAAAAACGAGACAACTGGAGAGGTGTTTAGAACTTTCAAGAAATACGTAACTGTGAATCACGAAGGAAAAAATCATTTGATGAAGAAAATCAATGATAGATCGTATGGTGCAGATTTTAACTTCAAAGAAAATAAGGTTAAAGAAAAATATGCCATAATTGAGCCGTTAGGAAAGAAAGGTGTTATGACTGAAAATCTTACTGGGAATGCAACTAGAAGTTTATTTAAAGAAAATAGAGTCTCTAAAAAAGGGCTTGAAGATATTAATTCTGCAATCTACAACGATAAGATGCCAGAAAATAGAACAACTAGTGGTCAAATGACAGAACCTACTCCTAAAAAAGCTGCATCTGTTGAATCTGTCAATCCTGTAGCTCCTATCAGTAAGTCTACAACAGAAGCAAGCAATCAAGTCACTGTTTCTATTAAAGGTAGAGAAATTGGAATTACGGAAAAAGATGGTAAGCTTTCTATTATTAATATGAATACTGGCAAAAAGATGACGCAAGCTAGTTTTAAAGAATCTACTTGGGAGGAATTGATGCAACGTTATAATATGGAGTTAGAGAAAGAATATGATATTAATTGTAAATAAAATAATTTAATTATGGGTGTAAGTTGTTATAATCCAAACTTACCAGAAATTACTAGATTAGATAATAAATTTGGAGAGGGTAGTCACAAGCGTTTGTCTGTGGCTATCTCTCAACAAAAACCTTATCTAATTAAGGATAGCAATGGTAAATGGAAACAAAGTGAGTTACTTAGTCAACTCTTAAAAGAAACTAATGGAAATTACGAAGAAGCTGGAGATATTTACTTTAAAACGCTTTCGAACGAATTTGCAGAATGGCATGGAGTAGACGGAAGTGTAAATACTATGGGAGAACCAGTAATATCTAATTCAAATGGTATTATGGTTTTTGAGTCTCAAGGAAAACAAATTCCTGTATTTGAAAAAGATGCTAAAAAGTTTGAAGAAAGAAATAAACCTACTGATGAAACACTTAAAGAAGCTGCAAAAAATAATGGAGAGGCTGAATTAATAAAGAATCTAACTAAGATAATGTCAGATTTTGGATTTAACGTAAAGGTTTTAGATAAAGTTTTAACTGCAAAAGGTATAAATGCTAATGGATTAGTAGATATTAGCTCTAAGCTTATTAAAATAGCAAATGGAGCTAGTGTTAAAGACATTACTGAGGAGATGAGTCATGTTATAATATCACTGGCAACTGGTTCTCCTTTATATGATAGATTATATAAATTAGCTTCCAATGAAAAAACTATAAAAGAAGCTCTTGGTGATTCTTATGACATATACAAAAAAGAGTATGAAGGAGATAAGCACAAGCTTACTATAGAAGCTATGGGAAAGCTTTTAAGAGACTCTTTAATATCGGAATATGATAATATAGAAAAATACCCAGAAGCATCTAGAAGTGGTTTAAAATCATTTATAAAGAGAATATACTCTTATGTGATGAATAAATTTAAGACTATTAATTCGGAAGAGTTTGGAAAACAGGTAAATAATGCATTCTCTGAATTTGCGAAAGATATAAAAGACGGAGAAGTTAGTAATCTTGCTTTAGAAAATATAAAAGATGTAGGTCAATTATATAGTATTAAATATAATTCTCAAAAGAATTTCCTAAAAAAACAAATGTCTCAAGTAATGACAAATATGAATGATAGAATAGATTCATATACTAAACAAGGAAAGCCTAATGTAGTTGCTAAAGAGCTTTTAATTCTTGAGCAAATGAAAGAAGAATATGATAAAGATGAATATTTATTAAGTGCTTTAAATTTTCTTGAAAATACTCAGAAGAAAATGCGTAAAACAATGTCTGCTGCTATTGATTTACAGAAGAAAAATAGCTCAACATACGATCCTAAAGAAAGAGCTGCTAAAATTCACGAAATGAAAACTTTTGTTGAATCTTATAAAGATGTGATTCGTGATATAAAAACAAAACTCAACACAGAGTATAATTTAAGTCTTGCTGAGGAAGCTAAAACTTTAGCAGATGGAAGTACTGTTGAGGGAGATTTGAATCTGAAAGCATTACTAGACAAGTCAATAGATATTCAAAATAATCTAGAATCTATAAATGATATTTATATAGAATTAGCGAAACCAATTGTAGCAAAATATCTTAGTATGTTTACTAAAAACTTAGATATAGATGTTTTTGACTTATTAGATACAGCAACTACCGATATAAGCGCATATGATGCTATTGTAACAGCAATGTCTATAGCCTCTAATGACTTACTTCAATTAATAGATGCCTCTCTTAGACACGAGAAAAGCAGGGCTGAGGACGAAACCCTAGATGTGGTTAATGAATTACAAAAAATCAAGGAAGATTTAGAAGATTCTGGAGTTAAAGACACGAAATGGATGTATGATGGAAGAAACTATATTTCTCCAGTTCATATTTCAACATTTAGAGAAAATAGAGAAATTGCAAGAAAGAAGATGTACGACACTATTATAGATAGAGTACTGAATAAAAAAATAAAACCAGATACTAAAATAGATTGGAAATCCTTAAGTAGAGATGAATTTATTGATATGATTCATTCCGATAAAGCATTAAACAAGGAATTTGGCCTTCAAATGAGAGCTTGGTATAGAGCAAATACTGAGGAACAAACAAGTGAATTTGCCAAAGAATACAGAAGTTTGGTCATGCGTCAAATGACAGAAAAACTTACCGATGAACAATTTGATTCTTGGATTAAAACTTCACAAACTATCAAAGGCTCTAAGGTGTATTATACAGGTGATTTAGCGACTCCAAAAGCATCTATCTATAAAAACAACAAGTTCGATGAAATAATGTCTGATAACGCTAAGAAAAAAGCATATGAGGCGTTTATGGGTATCTATAATAAACAAATATCTAATACTCCAGTTTCTACTCATCCTAAAATGTGGTTAGCCCCACAAGTTGCAAAAGGAGATTTAGAAAGAGCAGTTTCTTCTAAAAATGTTGGAAGTTTATATAAACAAGCTAAAGATGCCGCATACAGAACATTCTATAGGACAGAAGATGATACTGAATTTGGAGATGTTAAGCAAGTAAGAAAAAAAATTAAATTAGTTCCAGTTCACTTTACTAATGAACTGAAAGAAGTAGATGCTTTATCTACAGATGTAGTATATGCTTTAAGTGGATATACTAGTATGTCAAATAATTATAAATACATGTCTAAGTTATCAAGCATTTTAGAGCTTGCTAAAGACGTTGTTTCAGATTCTGGAGTAGTTGAGACTGATTCCAACGGAAATAAGATAGTGTCCACTATAGACACCTTAAGAAACAAATTAACTAATGTTGCTACACAAAGAAATTCATCTGGATCAAAAGTATCTGAAAGACTTCAAAAATATATAGACATGAATATTTATGGAGAATCTTCTCTTGTTGGAGTTGATGGAATTCTTGGAAATACTGAAAAATGGGCTAAATTTACCGCTAAATACAGTGCAATTACATCGTTAGCCTTTAATGCTCAAGCCATAATTCAGAATCCAATAAATGGTTTCTCTCAGATTAATGTTGAAGCTAGAAGTAAGCAATTTATTGATAGAGCTTCTGTTTTGTGGGCTCAAGCAGAATTAATGAAAGCTTTCCCAGATATAGTTAAAGATATGTTTAAATCTAAAACCTCAAGAAGAGTTCTTAATAAGATGTCTGTATATAAAAACTATATGAATGTAAGGCAAGAACATGGAATTCAGTTTAAAGAGGATTCAAACAGAAGAACTATGTTTTCAAGAGCTATAACTTCAAACTCTGGATTTATTCTTTATGAGATAGGTGAATTTTTTATGGCTATGACTGGTTCGTTATCATTAGCTAAAAAATATAGATTTGATCCAGCCAGTAAGAAGTTTGTTCACTACAAAGAATATTACAAGGAAGTTACTGAATTGAAGAATAAATTATCAAAAATTGCTTTAGATAAAGAAAATTTCTCTAAGACTCAATATAGAATAGAAAAAACTGCTATTCAAGAAGAAATTAAAAAGACTAAATCAAAACTTGATGAATCTTGGAAAGATTTAACTAATTGGTATGATGCTCATAATGCAGTTGACGGCAAATTAGAGCTTGACAAAAAGTTTAAAATATCAAAAGAAGACTATATTATTCAAAAAATGTACTTCATACAAATGCAAGATAAAATGAATAATTTAATTCATGGATTCTATAATGATATTGACAAGGGTAAATTGCAACAAAGTGCAGTTACTGCATTATTTCTTCAATATAGAAAACATCTACCTGCTGGAATTTCTAAGAGATATTCTAAAAGAAAGAATGATGTAATGCTTGATTCTGAAAGAGAAGGTTATTTAGTGTCTTATAAAAACTTTGCAATTCATTTATTAAAGCAATTAAAGCAAAGAGAATTAGATATTAGTAGAGAATGGGAGAGTTTAGATGACATGCAGAAACAAAATGTTATGAGAACTCATAAAAGTATGTTGAATTATACCATGATGTTTGCTCTTGGAATGATATTTATGGGATTAGACTGGGATGATGATGACGAAGGATGGATGGCTAATATGGCTACGTATCAGCTACTAAGAGCTCAAGCAGAACTTGGTTCATACGCATTGCCTGGAGAGGTCTTAAAAACCATAAAAACACCATTTGCTGCAGTTAGTACTTTAGGGCGTGCTTCTAAATTATTAAATATAACAAATCTAGGAAAAACTATTGAAAGAGGAACTAATAAAGGAGAGAATCAATGGGTTCATGACTTTTTTGGAACTACACCTTATCTTGGTGCAATCAAAAGCTCACTTGAACCTGCTGATAGAATTCAAGGTTTGAAATAAGCTGTTTAAAAAAATAGGGAGGCAATTAAGTCTCCCTTTTTTTTATGTTCGTTATTTTCTATTCAAATATGATTTAACAACAATCCTAAGCTTTTCAGCACCATAAGGTGTAATTAAAGTTTGAGATGAATTCATCATAGTCATACCTCTTGAATAAGTACTTCTTCTAACTTCAAATATTCCAGAATTAAGATGAGCTTGATATGGCTCATTTCTTTTTCCATATCCATTCATCAAGAAACCAGTTTCTCTTAAAATTGCAAACATCTTATTCTGACCAATTTTATCGAAATTTATTGTTTTAGCAAACTCTGCAATAGTCATAGATCCTTTACTATCTAAAAATACCTCTGCAACCTTAACCTTTGGTGCATCTTTGCTAATTTTTTCCGATAGAGCAATTGTTGTAGCTGCCAACATTTTAGCCTCCGCAGCAATCTTATTTGCTTCTTTTTGTTCTTTAATCCAAGCTTCTGCTCTAGCAATAGGATCTTGAATTTGATACGATGCTATATTTGCAGCTTCAAGCTCTTCCCAACGCTTTTGAATCTTTGCTCTCAAAACTGCACTATATCCACTAACAATAAATAATGCTTGAGACTTAGTTAGCTTAAACATTGGCTGTTCTTTATTCTGACTATTTAGATATGACGATAATCCAAATTTGGATAGTCCTCCATATATCTCAGTATAAGCACTTTCCATATTCCTAGCATCTCTCATAACGTGAGCATGTTGCTTACCAGTTAATGTTGCGATTTCTACTGATGTCATTACTTGTGTTCCGTTTACTACTGTTAAATCTGTCATAATATATAGTTTTAATTTGTAATTAATTTATTATTAAAGTAAGTCACTTATTTTTATTGGAGCATAACCTATCGCTTCAATACAAACATTTATATATCTATCATCAATAATAGTATTTTCATGCACGTGTCCATGTACATTTTTAAAGCCTGTTCTCAAACAATCTGGATGTATTGGAATATGAGTAAAAATAAGATTTTTATAATGATACACTCCAAGAACTTTGTCAAAATAAGGAGCTAAATAAAGAATGTCTTTTGGTTCATCATGATTACCTCCTACAAGGATTTTATGACCATTTAATTTATCTAGCAAATGATAATGTTTTCTATGCATCGCTATATCGCCTAACACATACACATAGTCTCTTTTTCCGATAGTTTTATTCCATTCCCATATAATTCTATTATCATGTTCTTCAACATCCTCAATGCCTCTTATATTGCGAATTAAATTTCTATGACCAAAATGAAGGTCTGATATTACATATTTTTCCATGTCTAATTTATTAATATTTACAAACACAAGCCAATGGCAAATGTTTTATATCTCCACTTTCCAATTCTACATCAATATAGAATCTATTTTCTTCACTAAGTTTAAATTCTAATATAGTACCTTTCTCATATGTGTGTGGTACTACAACTTCCATACCTAATCTTGCATATTTTACATCCATCTATAAATCTTCGTCAAGTACATATTCTTCTATTTCCCAATAGTGATATGGAGCTGCTTTGTGTATAGATTCTAACTCCTTATTAGCGATCTTCTCAGTAGAATATAATCCATGAATATCTAATCCATTATCACAATCATGTCTACAAATCATATATATTGTTTTTGAAGTCTCATCTTTTTTATAACAATCAAAGCCCTTCATTTCTTTTTCTAATTTGCCAACTATCCTAAAACCGCCAACGCTGCGATCTGGATATATTTCCAACATCAAATCATAAGTGCCTTCAAGCTGATCTCTTAATCT
This sequence comes from Magallana angulata, assembly GCF_025612915.1. Lineage (NCBI taxonomy): Eukaryota > Metazoa > Mollusca > Bivalvia > Ostreida > Ostreidae > Magallana > Magallana angulata. Next base: position 85,462 of record NW_026441709.1, read on the forward strand.
TGGTTTTGAAAAACACCAAACATTTAGTAGTTTCTTTACAGATCTATGTGTGTATCCATAACTTCCTACGTGCGCATACAGTATGTGTTCAAGTTTCATCCACTCATTATACCCAATATTACATAGAGGGGATATTCTTCTAACTATTTCATCGTATTTTTCTTTTTTAGTCATATTATTTTATTTATTTAATTATTAATTTAATTATTTAACTTCTTCTAAACTAAAGTCTTGGAGGTGGCGGAGGTGGCATTTTGTTTTTGCAAGATTGTTTTTTTTCACATTCTTCCATAATCGTTTTTTTTATTACAATAAAGATAGGATTTGTTTTTAATTCACAATCCAAATCATTTTTATATCTCATTTTTTCTAAATGTTCTATGCATCTTATTAATTTATTACAGCTTTCCATATCCTAGTTACTTAAATTTAATATTGATTAAACGAAAAAATTTTTTCCAAATATCTTTTCTAGCCCAAGAAACTTTCCCTTTTAATGCTTTTTTAGTAGCCAGCATATATGCCAACTTCATATTCATTGGATCTCTACTGTCTTTTGAAACTTCACCAACTTGTATCAAAGTGCCATTTAAATACAAAAGACATTGTGTACATACTCTAGTTTCATGGTAATATTTTCTACGTCTTTTTATTCCTTCGTTATAATATAGTTGAATACTATACCCTTTAGAAAGATCTTCATGTTCTATGAACATTTCTTCGTTATTTTTCATATTTAATTATTTAATTATTAGACAAAAAAAAGAGAAGCTATTAACTTCTCTTAAATTATTATTCAAAATCTTCATCGTCATCATCATCCACTCTTTCGTAGACTATTGTAGGGACTGCAACAACTTCATCTGCTTCAATAAAACCATTTTTAGAATAAGATATTAAATCATAAAACTCAGACTGATAAAACATAAATAACTTATTATCAGAAAGTCTTTTGATTATATATTCTGTAAACATTTCATCACCACATCTGTAATCAAAATTACAAGTAATCAGTTCTAGTCCATCTATTACTACACCATAATCATCGCTCTCAGCAAATATTAAAGCATTTTTATAAGGTATTTTAATTTCCATGTTATATTGGTTTTAAATTATTTGTAATTTTATTCCTTTAGGATGTTAATGCAACTTTCTACCACAAAATGGACAGTAATCTATTTCTATGAATTCATTTGCACAATCACATGACATATCAGCAAAAAACGTTAGGTCGTTACTCTTGTCTAAACTAAAACCAACATCAATGCTAACATCAACATTTTCCTTACAAAAAACACATTCATCTTGCTCTTCAAGAGGTTTGTAATCAGATTCAAATACAACAGATGGACACCAGGATTTGTAACCATTTTTATAAGCAACTTCATATCCATCGTTATTTGCTTTTTCAACATCATCTGGAACCTTATATCCTAATTTTCTTGCTTTAGATTTATGCATTTTTACTGCATCCACTATCTTTGTTGCTATGTATTTCATATCTATATCATTTTAAACTTATTTATAAACTACTTTAGATTATTTTAGACTAATCATATATTCATTTCCTATTGGCTGAATATTAAACCAAATCTTTAGTTGTATTTCCTCATCTCCCAACCACCGCCCCAAAGGTAATATATATTTTTGGGGCGTGCAAGGAAAATTTAAACTAAGTTACATTTTCGTAGAAATGTTTTTGAACATCTATACTCTTTAAAATCTTTATATATCTCTTATTTTCAGCATATCCAACTCTTTTTAAGAATCCATAATAAGTCGAACTACTAACATATGTTTTACTGTTGTATTTTTGCCATAATAGATAATCATCAATACTATCTGTTCAATGAGAATACATAGCATGACCTAAGCCTTCTCCAATAGCTTTTGTAGGTCTTCTACGAGGTTTTTTCATTCCGCATATATTATTATACTTTGTAAATGATTGACTCTTAAATCACGCTGTTTCTAGAGCAAACTGAGCCAAAATAACATCTATATCTTTGACATTCTTTAACTCAAGATATTTAACAAGATTCTTTTTAGAAAACTTAGATTTTTTTATTTTTAATATCTTAATCTCAATTAAATCTTGTTTAGATATTTTTCAGTCTTCAAAATATTGATTGACTTCTGCTTTACTTGGACATAAAGTTGCCGTTTTAATACTATCTCTTTTTTTAATATCATCTGAGCTAGTTATTGCAATGAATACTAGTGCAAGAAACACTATTATTGCAATATTACTTAAGCCAGAAAAAATTCTCTGTAATTTCTGGGTATAGCTCTGTTTTTCTACATATTGTTTTACTCGCATTTATCATACTTTTTTGAACAAATTGCTTAACTTGTTCTGTTAATACATCTGGGCATTCGATAGCAAATCCGTTTTCACTCACATTAACTATTTTGACTTTATCAAATAACCCTCTATTAAATATCTCTTTAGTTATTAATACTCCAGCCATCTTATTTATATCAGAACAAGTTCCTTCTATAACATGACTTACTGAATTTATTTCTATTTTTGATTTTAACATGAAAAACTCAACAGCTTTAGGTCTGTATTCTTTCTCAAATAATTCTCCTTTATCCTTTTTTAATTGTTTGTAATAACTCCAGAATTTATCATTTAAAGTAGAAGACAATTCTTTAAATGCATCAAAGTATCTTATTTTCTCCATTCTGTTTGAAATTCCATTATATCTTATAACGCCGTCATAGGCTGCTTGTTTTTTACAATCCTCTATAAATCCTTCACTTCCAGAAATAAGTTTCTTAATTCTATTAAAACACTGCTTAGCTTGCTTCTCAGTAATCTTCTCTGAGAACATAATGCTTCTAGGATCTTTTCCATACAAATAAGCTTTTGCTATTCTTTCTGCAAATCCTCGTTCTTCTGGAAACTCCTTTGCAATGTCTTTTATTTCAACATCAATCAATTTAGAAAACAAATTCTTTGCTATATACGAAAAAATATCTGTTTTATTTTTTATTAAATCACAAAGAGTGTCACTCATAGACATATTAGCGTACACTCCCATAAGAAATGAAGGATACTCTGCATAAATAATTTTATTTCCATCATCAGCAACAAATGGAATTCTATGTATGAAATCGTTTTGTACAGAATTGAAGTTTAAATATGCATTCTTTTTATTTTTTTTAGTTAAAAAAGATGTTTTACTAGCATTTCCTATCTGTCTATAACCAGGATGAATTCTATTTGTTGTTGGATTTACCAGTTTATACATTCTGTCTTCTGGTTTTTTCCAATCTTTGTATTCTACATTAAACCTCTCTGCAATCTCTTCGAGTCGATTTAAAGCGTATTGAGATACTTTAGGTGCAATTTGTTCTAAAGCTTTTTTTATGTCGTTAGGAGTGTTTAATTTAATGTTACACGGATCTAAATCGTCATTAAACATGTCTAACTGCGTATTTAGAAACTCATTCAATTTGTTTTCTATAATAAATTCAGTTATTTCAGATCTTATTGAATGTAGACTTATTTTCATTAAGTTTAATGAAGCCTTCCATTTGTCTGGGCTAAATCCCATTCCACAATGTTCTGAATATGCCAAAGTTTTACAAAATTCATTCTCTATTTTAACACAAGGAGATGTTAGGTCTTTATTCAATATTTCTAATTGTTTCTCCTGTATATCGAATAACTTATTTACTTGCTCGAAACAACATTCTACAACTTTTTCTATCATTCCAAGTTTTTCGGCTTCTCCTAAATACGCATCAGAAAAATCAATATTGCAATATTTTTTCAATAAAGCCTTTATGCTTCTTTCTGATTTCTCAAAGCTCATTCCATGTGTTAGAATAGCTTCCGATAACATACAATCATACGTTTTTTCTATTATAATTCCGTAATTATACAATACAGATAAACAATATTTCATGTTTTGTGCTACAAATTCCTTATTTCCGCTAAATATAGGCTTTAATTCCTCAAAAGTAATTGAATTTAAGTCGAAAATATAAGAGTCTGTATTATCAAAAAACCCAACTATATTTAAAGTCGGGTTTATATGCTCGTAATTCACTGTTTCTATTAATACTGCTAATTTGTTTTTATTGGAAAGGCTTTTTACAGCCCCTCCAACATTATCAGAAACAACAATATCTGAATTACTCCAGCTTGGTTTTTCTTTTGTTAAAAAAATATTCATCTATTTCTTATGTTCCTTTCCGCAAACAGTACATCTTAAAGTTTCTTTATCAGATACGTTAGCAACTCTAATTTGTTTTCCATACTTTTCGTCTTGAAATTTATTCTCGCAATTACATTTTATCATTTCAGTCGTAATATCTTGTTTTAGTTGTTGATCTATAATTTTAGTGTCAAATAATTCTCCATATTCATTTCTATACATGAGTTTAAAGCCCTCTAATGATAAATATGAATACTCTGTTTCAGATATGATTTCATCGCAAAATGATGTTATGTCTGGATCTGTATCATGTCTATGATCATTCCATTCGTCGTAAAACATTAGATCTTTCATAAATAATTCTTCGTCTTTATCAATAATTCCTTTTGATAACGAGATTGTAAGAAGGTTTTCGTCAAGAGTAAGAGATTTATCGTCGTCGAAATCTAGTAGACGAATTAGTATTTTTGAAAATCTTTCAATATATTTATTATCTAGGCTTAACATTTTCTTTCTTGATTCATAGCCATCAGCGTCTCCAATCACATATTCGTATTGAAGAATATAACATGGCTTAATTTTTCTTTTCTTCTTCTTTTTTGTTATAATTTCTATCATAATATTTTATTTTAAGTTTACAATAAATTTTCTAATCTTTCCATTACATCTTCTGGAGTATGTCCATCAAACTTGTGTAAGGCTTTAGGCAAATCCACACATTTAAATTTATCTCAATCTTCTAAAGAGTAATGATTCGATATTTGTCCAGTTGGCAATGTTGCCACCACAATAAACCAACCTCCTCCAAAACACTCGTCTCCTTCATGATGACATTTTGATTTATGAACCTCATACTTTCCCTCGCGATACCATTCATTAAATAAATTAGCATTATACAATAGTCTAAACCTGTATAAATCATCAAATGTATGATACCCGTCCGACACGAGTCCTGTTTTTACTTTATCAGAATCCTGTATTAATTTGTTTATTTCTTTCTCAGTCATAATATCTTGTCTTGTCTTAAATTATTTATTCTCAGTATCAATAGTTTTAGATAATACTTCCAAACTGTATGGAAATTTCTCTAATTTAACTGCACTTATGTGTGTTTTCTTTTCTAATATGGCTTTACATATTCTGTGATACCCATTGATTATCCCGCCTGTAGGAGAAATGATGATTGGATATAACAAATCAGCATCCATAATTCTTCTAGTATGATATAAAATATCTTCAATATCTTCTATAGCACTCCAAGGCATTCCTCCTATATTTATAGATGCTAACGGAACCTTAAATGGTTTACATTTTTTAGTCAGCTCAAATAAATCAGTTGTCTTATAGGTTGATCCTCTATAAGTGCATGTTTCATCTAAATTATTAATACCTTCAATATCTACTACTGGTGCACTATTTTCCTGTTGATCCATGTCCATTTTCTCCTCGTTCTGTTTCATTTAAATTATCAGTTAGTTCGAAATCAAAATCTAATGTCTTTCTAAAACACAATTGAGCAACTCTGTCTCCTACTTTGTATGGGAATTTGGTTGTATATCCATCTTCGTTCTCCTCCTCCATAGCAGTGTATCTAGCTTGCCATTCTCCTCTAAAATCTGAATCGATAGTCCCTGGAGAATTGGTCATTACAAATCTATGTTTAGTACTACTGCTTCTTGGCTTGAGGACACCTTCATATCCTACTGGAATCTCTGTTTTAAAACCTAAATAACACTTATACATAGCACCTTCTGATTCAATCTTTCTAATATAAGCATCGAAACAAGCTGCTTGTTCAGTACCTTTGGTTGGCATTTTACCGCCATCTAATAATTGTATTTTTACTTGCATAATTCTTCGTTTAAAGATTCTAATATAGTTTTAAACTCTTTATTAAGAGGTTTTGCTAACTTAGGATAAATACCATCTTCAATAAGCTTATCCGTTAATTTAATCGCTAATTTAATAGCTCGTTTAGCTTTATTCATAGTTTCTGTATTTGTATTGCATTGGAAATTTACTTATCATATCTGCTGCTATTCTAATAGATTCTTTTGTTAATCCATAAATAGTTTTATTTGTAATTCTGTAGTCGAAAAACTTTACATTAGTATTAAACAAGCCAATATCCCTATTGACACGTCCAATACCCACTCTATTAATTCTCTCGTTTTTATCACAAGAGATTCGTATGCTCATAATATTAAATTCATCCTTAAAATGTTTTAGTAAATACTTATATCCAAGTTCATCAACAACGTATGTGCTCATACCATGTTTTAAAACTTGTTCTTTAGTTGCACAATATCTATATCCTCCAAATATCGCAGAAGCTATTCTGTGTTCATCTCTTTCTATGCGATCATATTGATCTTTACTTACGAAGATATGATGAGTTTTTGAATCAATCTCATTTAATCTAACTTGTCGATCTGTATATGATTTTATTTCTGGAATATTGAAATGTGTTTTTATAAGTTCAGAGAGAGTAGTTTTTCCACTACCACTCTCTCCTATTATACAAATTAAAACTGGTTTATCGTCCATATTCTTCTTCTCTTATTAATTCATCTAAATTACAAACTCTAACTTTAGACTTCTTAGTTTTATCTTTTCTAGATCTAATTTTCTTTCCGTTTTTACTAATTGCCTTAATCTCGAATTTAACTGTCTTACTCATTTTGTATGTGTTTTAATAATTAAAAGACTCTCTTATTTAAATAAGAATGTCGCAAAGTTATGTATTTTATTTCTGTTTAACAAATATTTACTCTTCTTCTAAATCAATAATATAATTAAAATTACTTAAATATTTTTTTAATTCATTTCTAAATTCACTAGTTCTATTGTATCCACAGCATCCAAATTCTGAACAAATTCCCCCTCTGTAGACACATTTTGGAACCATGAATGTTTTTAAATCTTCATCTGGAACAGCATCTTTAATAGCTTTAAAAACCTCTCTAGTTTCTTTTGAAGCTTTATTACATAGTCTAACTTTAGCCATGTCTATTAAGCTTTGAGCGTTTAAGAACAACCCCAAATTAGTAGGTGTCATTCTACCTAAATCCTCTCCTCCATCCCTATCAGTTCTTTTGGTCTGAGCAAATGGGGTTGAACCAACATGGTGTCTTAATAAGTGAGTTGATACAAATAATGGAATATCTTTACAAGTAACCTTGAACATCTGAGTTCTTATTGGAGAGTGTTCACTTGCATACAATCTCTTTTTGTTTACATTTTCAACACTCTTATTAACAGTCATGTCACATGCCCAAGCTAAATCCTCGTCTCTAGTAACTTTAACTACTTCTATTTCCATATTTACTTAATTTTAATAGTTATACTATCTTCTTCAACATTTTTCAAAACTCCTTTTTCATAAGTTGCTTCTATATCGACATAAGCTGATGGAACTCTACATTCTTCCATCCAATCTTCTGAGTATTGCTCTCCGCTTCCTTCGTACCAATTACAAAAAGCTTCTGCATGTTTTTTATTTACAAATCCATCTATTATTACCTTCATATACATATAAATTTAGAGCCCACCATTACAGTGAGCTCGATTAAATTATTTTACCTCATCTACAATATTGTCAGCATCATAAATTACTCTTTTATTAAACTCCCATTCTCTACGAGTTTTGTTCCATGAGCTTACTGGTGTAAAGAATCCAACAACTCTAGTATATTGTTCAATCATTCTACTTCTTGTTTGAGGATGTTCGTCGTATTTACCAATCAAAACACTTCCATCCTCAAATTGACTGTAAACTCCATTTAAAGCAAAATGTTCACATCCACATTGACAAGCTTTTGTAATTATTTCAAGCTTTTGTGTCTTAGTTAGTTTTTCACCTATATTTATATGAACAATTCCACCTCCAGTTATAAGTTTATTGTATTTTCCATCAATCTTAATTCTTTCATTTATTGTAGCATCAACCCACAATGGAACGAATTGATTAGAATACATTTTATATGGAACAACATCTTCTCCATAAATAATTTTATTAGCATTAGCGAGTCTAATTGCGAATGATTCTGCTGGAATTTGTTCTATATTGCCAATTATACCATATTCAGCAGAATATTTCTTTAAAGATTCATTAATTACCTTTAGAGACTCTTCTATTATGTCAACATCTTGATATAATCCTAAATTATCTAACTCTTCTTTCATTTCATATAAACCAAGGAGTCCTACTGTTGAAAACATTCTATTCATGTTAATCCATCCGTTAGAGATAAACTTATGCATTCCTCTATCGGAGAAATATTTCAACATCTTTTTATGAGATGAAAGTATTTTAACACATTCAATAACCTTATTATCAATGGCTTCTAAAACATTATCAGAATATTCTAATGCAATTCTATGTAAATTTATAGTTGTAACTCTATGAGAGCCCAATGATACTGATCCTCCACCTCCAAAAGAGTTTGATTGAGAAGCTAAATCCAACATTTCATTATTAGAAAGAAGTCTACAACAACTTGCAGTCTTTGTTCCTTCACTAATAAATATATTATACTTTAATATATCTAATTCAAGAATTCTGTGTAAAAAGTCTGTGTCAAGAAATTCATTTTTATCATTCTTACTTATATTAAGAGTATTTACTGGAAATCTATAAGGAATTCCTCCCATTAATGGGTCTCCAGCATCTATAAATTCTAAATAAATGTCTTGAATTTCCATTATATATTCTATTACAAACTCTTTCCATCCCTCTTGCTGTGAAATTGGATCAAAATACCAAGCATAATCGTCTAATAATGCACTTAATTTAGCTCTATCAAAGATTGATACATTAGAAAATGGAGTTTCTATTCCATTTCTAGATAAATGATTTACATTATGAACAAAATGCTGAAATTCATTCTCGATATACTTCCTATTTTTTGCTTCATTTAAACACAATCCTTCCTTTATTAATAAATATGTGCTACATCAAGAAAGAAACTTCCTATTGCGATAGCTCCAGCTAAATGACTAGATAATTCATGTACTGTTTCACTCAATGCAGAGACATAAGAATGAAGATATTTTACTGGAGCACTTTTTAATTGACCAAAATCTCTACCAATTGTAACTAATTTACTAGCATCTGCAGCCCAACAGTAAGGAACTAATATATTAGAACTATCCGATAGTCCTATTGATAAATCATACATTAATCCACATAGTCGATTAGCTTCATCTTTCCCATAATCCTCTTTTAGTTGTCTATATAAATATCTATAACCAACTATTTTATCAAAAGACATCTTAGCTTCCTGCAAAACTCCTTTAATAATCTTCTCGTTTTTATTGGAATTGTCATCAATTGAAACATCATTGATATTTTCTTCCATCAATCTCTCTGCATTTGCAATTACATCAAAATTACTTTTATGAAGTCCATGAATTCTAAGAAGTTTATCTGTCATGTCTTCGATTTCATCATCACTATTGAGTGGACATCTATTTATAAGAGCGTTTTTTAATACATTTGCTATTGCTTCTTGTGCCGAACTAGTAGAATTGTTTTTATACATACCTATATATTCCTTTATTACTTATTAAATTAAAATTTTCATCATACAGTTTTTGATTTTTACTCAGCCAACTGAAAATATTCATCTGTTTTTT
>NW_026441710.1:0-27109 GCF_025612915.1 Magallana angulata
CTTACACACAAAAGAATGATCGGCACATGTCCTGCCACATCTGCCAGCATAGCAGTCCACAATGGAATCTGTGGCATAACTCAGTGCATTCACCAGCTTTTCTGTGTCCCCACAATGCTTCTTGATGGCAAGGTCATACTCGGCTGAGCATCTCTTCATTAAATCAATGGAGAATTTTCGTTTTGTTCCTTGTCTGTCTGTCGCTGTTCTTCCTGGAAACATTCTCTCACTGAATTTGGCATTATCAATGGCCTTTTTCTGTGATTGTGCCAAATGACGGGTGTCACGGAGGGCCTCCACTGTCTGTCCGTGTACACCCATGGCCTTCTGGACTCCTCGGGAGGCTGCACTGTCTCCATCGGTAGTGATATGGCTGACGTATGTTGGCTCGGGGTCACTGAGGAATTCTTGACAAATTTCCTCAGTGGCCAGATCCTCTCTGCCGATGGGCTCATCTATCATTAGGGTGGCGGTGCATTTCCCAGGATGGTCTGGACATGTCCTTCCTATTACTCTGTTGTGACACAGCTTGTTCTTAAGTGCTATGCCTATGATTTTCTTTTCAGGCGTCACATTTTCGGATACAGTGTACGTCATCTGAGTTGCTGGCTGGAATGGTGTTCTGTCCCGCGACCAGTACAGCGGGTTATTATACCTCCCGTCCCCTTCTACTGGAATGGGTGTTTGGCGAGGGAATCCATGGCTCTCGAGAACGTCCTTAAGGTGAGCTCTTTCTCTCTGCAGGTCCTCCCTCACCATGTTGACAATCTGGGGTCCCACCTTGCTAGCAGTGTAATGCAAGCCTGTGTATGACGGGGCAGGACAGTTTAGAGCCATGAAGATTTCCTGTAGTGTGGTCCCCATTATTGGGTTGTCCATGAGTGCAACCCACAGTCCAATGTTTGGCTTTGCTGTCTTAGCCCCACGGGTCTCTGACTCTGTCTCCTCGTAAAGTTTCGTGCTCTCCGAGTGGAAGTTGCAGTAAATGCATTTTAGGGTCTCTTTCCAGCAGACGCCCTTCTGTTTTTCCCTTTCGAAGTCAAATTGTAAATTTGTTGGGCAGTTTGGGCTCTGCAGCATGTGCATATGGTATGCTGCATTGAACATGTCGCATGTTTTTCCAGCATGAAGCAGTCTATACGTGTCTCTTTCAGCCTCGGTGGTAGGGCTAGGCTGAGGCATGGTGCACGGTGTCTTGGTGCGGAGTTGCATTATGGTCTCTTTCGGCTCTGTATGCAGAACGTTGTCTCTTAAAATACATTCCCCTGTCTTGCTAATGTCTGTAGTTGTCTGTCCCCTGACATACTTGGACCCGCCTTGTCTTTTTTCCCATCCCTCATGAGGTGATCCCCTGCGACGGCCATCCCCGACTTTGAAATAACAGCTTTTGCTCTTGCTTTTTCCTCTCATACTATTGCTTTGGTTGCTTATAAATTGCTTTGCTTGCTCTCTTGCTTTACTCAGAATACTAAACTTCAAGATTTGGGGCCCCCATTTAACAACAGCTTATCTATTACCCATGACTAATTCTTGTTTCTTCAGACTCTAATGGCCAGCTCTTGCTGACAGCACCATGGCAAATTGGGACTTCATGGCTGATTATGTTGGCAGATCCTGAACTCATTTGCAGTACAATGAAGACAAGGTAATTCTCCATGGTAACAACAGAAATTGGTAGGAAAAACACAACACAAATTTCAAGTTTAATAAGTTTAATTAGAGAAATATTCAATATTTCATATCAAAATCTGTATACTTCTCCCCCTAGAATTCCTCTTGAGCAACACAGAACCATATAAAACACAATTTTACACAATTCAACATTTAAACATTATTGTAGGAAAAAATCATTACAAATGACAAAACACAAGTTACTAAAAAATTGAAATTAAAATCACCCCTGATAGTACCTAATCAACATCACTTTATTGAAAACTGACCATTATTTTGTTTGGCCTCATTTACCAGATAAGGATATCAGAAAAATTTCTAATGTCAAAATCACATATATATATCTTTAAACTTTTTATTTCAATCATTAGAACAGCATTAGAAAATTTTTATTTTTTTTGCAGGTGTCATTACAGTAATTCAGTCCAGGTTCACGTCAAAACATGGCCGACGGGAAATAATTCCTGAGTTTTTTCCTTGTTTTCAGGACTTTCCTGGAGAGGTAGGTGTCCATTTTTTTTATGAGTTGTAAACTTGGGTATGTCTAATCAGAAAATAGAAATGAAAATTTTTTTTGAAACTGTTAACTATTTTTAATTTTTTTTCTTTAATATGGGGGTGATAAGGTCTTAGACATGGTTACAAAGCACCTGATTGACTTTGATGTAAACAAAATTTCACGCCTTGCTGGATGGGTAAGTATTTTTCTGTACTAAATTGTAAAGTAAGACTAGTACTACAAGATGTGAAAAGGTATTTTCTGAGAAGTTCATTTTGAATCAGTGATGACCATGTAAAGGTAGGTAATTTTGGTAAGAATATATAGGAGAATTTAATACTGTAGTGCAACCTGCAGCGAGGCAATTCGGAAGGTAAGGGATTCTATTTATCGGACTTGTTCAGCATCATTTCACTACACATGGGGAGTCTAGGTCTCAGAGAGGATTTTTTACAGATCATCATGGATGCTGAGTGGAGGCGGGAAAAGTTAGAGATTTTGCTAGAGAAAATTGATAGGGGTAGGGTTAATGGGTTGGGGTGTGATTTTTTTGACAATAATTTAGCTACTAATAGAAGAAGGAGGGGGGCTAACCAAGGACCAATGTATGGACGAGTTAAAGTTACATTTTCAGACAATACAACAAAAGTTTTATTAGCACACAGATTTATGTACATGTTACACACAAACACATTACAGATTCCACATGGTATGCACATTTCACATCTTTGTCACAACAGTCTATGCATCAATCCATTACATTTAAATTTAGAGGAACCACATGTAAATAATGAAAGACAGTTATGTAAAAAGTTAATTCCACAAGTCTGTTTAAAGCATGCGGGACATCCAGATTGTCTGTTCGAGCAGCACTGAGGTAAGTCACTTGCGCGCTTTGCTGTATGAATGTTCTTTTTTTTTTTTTTCGGTGTCAGGTTTAGGTAAGGGAGGATTATTCATCCCCTTTACATAACCCACTTCACTGTTAGTTTTACGCTGAAAGTACATCTCAAATTTGTTTTTAACACAAGCATGTCTCTTTGCACGGTAAGCGGAGGATTGTTTTCTCTGTCGATCACGGCTGTATTTCTCTTGTCTCCTTTTCAGTTGATGGGATACACGAGTACCACTTGGCAGTGGACTTCCGAGGGCAGAGCACTTGAGCGTAGTTGATTCTCCTGGACCATGGTTTAAGCGGTGGACTGCGGAGAAGATTTTAGGCCCAAAGTTGGCAGAACAGGTAATATTTTTGGGGTTCGACTTTGAATATCCTCTGTGTAAGGCCTCTGACTTTTGGGTGTTGGTTCCATATCGGGTGGTTGTAAGTGTATTTCTGTTAAACCGATAACTGACAAGTCCTCGTATGGTATCCTCATCCTCTTTAGTAGGGTGGAGTGTCCTGGCATGGGGTGGGAGGTACTCCTTCGGCCAACATTTTTCCGGGTGTCCCTTACACACAAAAGAATGATCGGCACATGTCCTGCCACATCTGCCAGCATAGCAGTCCACAATGGAATCTGTGGCATAACTCAGTGCATTCACCAGCTTTTCTGTGTCCCCACAATGCTTCTTGATGGCAAGGTCATACTCGGCTGAGCATCTCTTCATTAAATCAATGGAGAATTTTCGTTTTGTTCCTTGTCTGTCTGTCGCTGTTCTTCCTGGAAACATTCTCTCACTGAATTTGGCATTATCAATGGCCTTTTTCTGTGATTGTGCCAAATGACGGGTGTCACGGAGGGCCTCCACTGTCTGTCCGTGTACACCCATGGCCTTCTGGACTCCTCGGGAGGCTGCACTGTCTCCATCGGTAGTGATATGGCTGACGTATGTTGGCTCGGGGTCACTGAGGAATTCTTGACAAATTTCCTCAGTGGCCAGATCCTCTCTGCCGATGGGCTCATCTATCATTAGGGTGGCGGTGCATTTCCCAGGATGGTCTGGACATGTCCTTCCTATTACTCTGTTGTGACACAGCTTGTTCTTAAGTGCTATGCCTATGATTTTCTTTTCAGGCGTCACATTTTCGGATACAGTGTACGTCATCTGAGTTGCTGGCTGGAATGGTGTTCTGTCCCGCGACCAGTACAGCGGGTTATTATACCTCCCGTCCCCTTCTACTGGAATGGGTGTTTGGCGAGGGAATCCATGGCTCTCGAGAACGTCCTTAAGGTGAGCTCTTTCTCTCTGCAGGTCCTCCCTCACCATGTTGACAATCTGGGGTCCCACCTTGCTAGCAGTGTAATGCAAGCCTGTGTATGACGGGGCAGGACAGTTTAGAGCCATGAAGATTTCCTGTAGTGTGGTCCCCATTATTGGGTTGTCCATGAGTGCAACCCACAGTCCAATGTTTGGCTTTGCTGTCTTAGCCCCACGGGTCTCTGACTCTGTCTCCTCGTAAAGTTTCGTGCTCTCCGAGTGGAAGTTGCAGTAAATGCATTTTAGGGTCTCTTTCCAGCAGACGCCCTTCTGTTTTTCCCTTTCGAAGTCAAATTGTAAATTTGTTGGGCAGTTTGGGCTCTGCAGCATGTGCATATGGTATGCTGCATTGAACATGTCGCATGTTTTTCCAGCATGAAGCAGTCTATACGTGTCTCTTTCAGCCTCGGTGGTAGGGCTAGGCTGAGGCATGGTGCACGGTGTCTTGGTGCGGAGTTGCATTATGGTCTCTTTCGGCTCTGTATGCAGAACGTTGTCTCTTAAAATACATTCCCCTGTCTTGCTAATGTCTGTAGTTGTCTGTCCCCTGACATACTTGGACCCGCCTTGTCTTTTTTCCCATCCCTCATGAGGTGATCCCCTGCGACGGCCATCCCCGACTTTGAAATAACAGCTTTTGCTCTTGCTTTTTCCTCTCATACTATTGCTTTGGTTGCTTATAAATTGCTTTGCTTGCTCTCTTGCTTTACTCAGAATACTAAACTTCAAGATTTGGGGCCCCCATTTAACAACAGCTTATCTATTACCCATGACTAATTCTTGTTTCTTCAGACTCTAATGGCCAGCTCTTGCTGACAGCACCATGGCAAATTGGGACTTCATGGCTGATTATGTTGGCAGATCCTGAACTCATTTGCAGTACAATGAAGACAAGGTAATTCTCCATGGTAACAACAGAAATTGGTAGGAAAAACACAACACAAATTTCAAGTTTAATAAGTTTAATTAGAGAAATATTCAATATTTCATATCAAAATCTGTATACTTCTCCCCCTAGAATTCCTCTTGAGCAACACAGAACCATATAAAACACAATTTTACACAATTCAACATTTAAACATTATTGTAGGAAAAAATCATTACAAATGACAAAACACAAGTTACTAAAAAATTGAAATTAAAATCACCCCTGATAGTACCTAATCAACATCACTTTATTGAAAACTGACCATTATTTTGTTTGGCCTCATTTACCAGATAAGGATATCAGAAAAATTTCTAATGTCAAAATCACATATATATATCTTTAAACTTTTTATTTCAATCATTAGAACAGCATTAGAAAATTTTTATTTTTTTTGCAGGTGTCATTACAGTAATTCAGTCCAGGTTCACGTCAAAACATGGCCGACGGGAAATAATTCCTGAGTTTTTTCCTTGTTTTCAGGACTTTCCTGGAGAGGTAGGTGTCCATTTTTTTTATGAGTTGTAAACTTGGGTATGTCTAATCAGAAAATAGAAATGAAAATTTTTTTTGAAACTGTTAACTATTTTTAATTTTTTTTCTTTAATATGGGGGTGATAAGGTCTTAGACATGGTTACAAAGCACCTGATTGACTTTGATGTAAACAAAATTTCACGCCTTGCTGGATGGGTAAGTATTTTTCTGTACTAAATTGTAAAGTAAGACTAGTACTACAAGATGTGAAAAGGTATTTTCTGAGAAGTTCATTTTGAATCAGTGATGACCATGTAAAGGTAGGTAATTTTGGTAAGAATATATAGGAGAATTTAATACTGTAGTGCAACCTGCAGCGAGGCAATTCGGAAGGTAAGGGATTCTATTTATCGGACTTGTTCAGCATCATTTCACTACACATGGGGAGTCTAGGTCTCAGAGAGGATTTTTTACAGATCATCATGGATGCTGAGTGGAGGCGGGAAAAGTTAGAGATTTTGCTAGAGAAAATTGATAGGGGTAGGGTTAATGGGTTGGGGTGTGATTTTTTTGACAATAATTTAGCTACTAATAGAAGAAGGAGGGGGGCTAACCAAGGACCAATGTATGGACGAGTTAAAGTTACATTTTCAGACAATACAACAAAAGTTTTATTAGCACACAGATTTATGTACATGTTACACACAAACACATTACAGATTCCACATGGTATGCACATTTCACATCTTTGTCACAACAGTCTATGCATCAATCCATTACATTTAAATTTAGAGGAACCACATGTAAATAATGAAAGACAGTTATGTAAAAAGTTAATTCCACAAGTCTGTTTAAAGCATGCGGGACATCCAGATTGTCTGTTCGAGCAGCACTGAGGTAAGTCACTTGCGCGCTTTGCTGTATGAATGTTCTTTTTTTTTTTTTTCGGTGTCAGGTTTAGGTAAGGGAGGATTATTCATCCCCTTTACATAACCCACTTCACTGTTAGTTTTACGCTGAAAGTACATCTCAAATTTGTTTTTAACACAAGCATGTCTCTTTGCACGGTAAGCGGAGGATTGTTTTCTCTGTCGATCACGGCTGTATTTCTCTTGTCTCCTTTTCAGTTGATGGGATACACGAGTACCACTTGGCAGTGGACTTCCGAGGGCAGAGCACTTGAGCGTAGTTGATTCTCCTGGACCATGGTTTAAGCGGTGGACTGCGGAGAAGATTTTAGGCCCAAAGTTGGCAGAACAGGTAATATTTTTGGGGTTCGACTTTGAATATCCTCTGTGTAAGGCCTCTGACTTTTGGGTGTTGGTTCCATATCGGGTGGTTGTAAGTGTATTTCTGTTAAACCGATAACTGACAAGTCCTCGTATGGTATCCTCATCCTCTTTAGTAGGGTGGAGTGTCCTGGCATGGGGTGGGAGGTACTCCTTCGGCCAACATTTTTCCGGGTGTCCCTTACACACAAAAGAATGATCGGCACATGTCCTGCCACATCTGCCAGCATAGCAGTCCACAATGGAATCTGTGGCATAACTCAGTGCATTCACCAGCTTTTCTGTGTCCCCACAATGCTTCTTGATGGCAAGGTCATACTCGGCTGAGCATCTCTTCATTAAATCAATGGAGAATTTTCGTTTTGTTCCTTGTCTGTCTGTCGCTGTTCTTCCTGGAAACATTCTCTCACTGAATTTGGCATTATCAATGGCCTTTTTCTGTGATTGTGCCAAATGACGGGTGTCACGGAGGGCCTCCACTGTCTGTCCGTGTACACCCATGGCCTTCTGGACTCCTCGGGAGGCTGCACTGTCTCCATCGGTAGTGATATGGCTGACGTATGTTGGCTCGGGGTCACTGAGGAATTCTTGACAAATTTCCTCAGTGGCCAGATCCTCTCTGCCGATGGGCTCATCTATCATTAGGGTGGCGGTGCATTTCCCAGGATGGTCTGGACATGTCCTTCCTATTACTCTGTTGTGACACAGCTTGTTCTTAAGTGCTATGCCTATGATTTTCTTTTCAGGCGTCACATTTTCGGATACAGTGTACGTCATCTGAGTTGCTGGCTGGAATGGTGTTCTGTCCCGCGACCAGTACAGCGGGTTATTATACCTCCCGTCCCCTTCTACTGGAATGGGTGTTTGGCGAGGGAATCCATGGCTCTCGAGAACGTCCTTAAGGTGAGCTCTTTCTCTCTGCAGGTCCTCCCTCACCATGTTGACAATCTGGGGTCCCACCTTGCTAGCAGTGTAATGCAAGCCTGTGTATGACGGGGCAGGACAGTTTAGAGCCATGAAGATTTCCTGTAGTGTGGTCCCCATTATTGGGTTGTCCATGAGTGCAACCCACAGTCCAATGTTTGGCTTTGCTGTCTTAGCCCCACGGGTCTCTGACTCTGTCTCCTCGTAAAGTTTCGTGCTCTCCGAGTGGAAGTTGCAGTAAATGCATTTTAGGGTCTCTTTCCAGCAGACGCCCTTCTGTTTTTCCCTTTCGAAGTCAAATTGTAAATTTGTTGGGCAGTTTGGGCTCTGCAGCATGTGCATATGGTATGCTGCATTGAACATGTCGCATGTTTTTCCAGCATGAAGCAGTCTATACGTGTCTCTTTCAGCCTCGGTGGTAGGGCTAGGCTGAGGCATGGTGCACGGTGTCTTGGTGCGGAGTTGCATTATGGTCTCTTTCGGCTCTGTATGCAGAACGTTGTCTCTTAAAATACATTCCCCTGTCTTGCTAATGTCTGTAGTTGTCTGTCCCCTGACATACTTGGACCCGCCTTGTCTTTTTTCCCATCCCTCATGAGGTGATCCCCTGCGACGGCCATCCCCGACTTTGAAATAACAGCTTTTGCTCTTGCTTTTTCCTCTCATACTATTGCTTTGGTTGCTTATAAATTGCTTTGCTTGCTCTCTTGCTTTACTCAGAATACTAAACTTCAAGATTTGGGGCCCCCATTTAACAACAGCTTATCTATTACCCATGACTAATTCTTGTTTCTTCAGACTCTAATGGCCAGCTCTTGCTGACAGCACCATGGCAAATTGGGACTTCATGGCTGATTATGTTGGCAGATCCTGAACTCATTTGCAGTACAATGAAGACAAGGTAATTCTCCATGGTAACAACAGAAATTGGTAGGAAAAACACAACACAAATTTCAAGTTTAATAAGTTTAATTAGAGAAATATTCAATATTTCATATCAAAATCTGTATACTTCTCCCCCTAGAATTCCTCTTGAGCAACACAGAACCATATAAAACACAATTTTACACAATTCAACATTTAAACATTATTGTAGGAAAAAATCATTACAAATGACAAAACACAAGTTACTAAAAAATTGAAATTAAAATCACCCCTGATAGTACCTAATCAACATCACTTTATTGAAAACTGACCATTATTTTGTTTGGCCTCATTTACCAGATAAGGATATCAGAAAAATTTCTAATGTCAAAATCACATATATATATCTTTAAACTTTTTATTTCAATCATTAGAACAGCATTAGAAAATTTTTATTTTTTTTGCAGGTGTCATTACAGTAATTCAGTCCAGGTTCACGTCAAAACATGGCCGACGGGAAATAATTCCTGAGTTTTTTCCTTGTTTTCAGGACTTTCCTGGAGAGGTAGGTGTCCATTTTTTTTATGAGTTGTAAACTTGGGTATGTCTAATCAGAAAATAGAAATGAAAATTTTTTTTGAAACTGTTAACTATTTTTAATTTTTTTTCTTTAATATGGGGGTGATAAGGTCTTAGACATGGTTACAAAGCACCTGATTGACTTTGATGTAAACAAAATTTCACGCCTTGCTGGATGGGTAAGTATTTTTCTGTACTAAATTGTAAAGTAAGACTAGTACTACAAGATGTGAAAAGGTATTTTCTGAGAAGTTCATTTTGAATCAGTGATGACCATGTAAAGGTAGGTAATTTTGGTAAGAATATATAGGAGAATTTAATACTGTAGTGCAACCTGCAGCGAGGCAATTCGGAAGGTAAGGGATTCTATTTATCGGACTTGTTCAGCATCATTTCACTACACATGGGGAGTCTAGGTCTCAGAGAGGATTTTTTACAGATCATCATGGATGCTGAGTGGAGGCGGGAAAAGTTAGAGATTTTGCTAGAGAAAATTGATAGGGGTAGGGTTAATGGGTTGGGGTGTGATTTTTTTGACAATAATTTAGCTACTAATAGAAGAAGGAGGGGGGCTAACCAAGGACCAATGTATGGACGAGTTAAAGTTACATTTTCAGACAATACAACAAAAGTTTTATTAGCACACAGATTTATGTACATGTTACACACAAACACATTACAGATTCCACATGGTATGCACATTTCACATCTTTGTCACAACAGTCTATGCATCAATCCATTACATTTAAATTTAGAGGAACCACATGTAAATAATGAAAGACAGTTATGTAAAAAGTTAATTCCACAAGTCTGTTTAAAGCATGCGGGACATCCAGATTGTCTGTTCGAGCAGCACTGAGGTAAGTCACTTGCGCGCTTTGCTGTATGAATGTTCTTTTTTTTTTTTTTCGGTGTCAGGTTTAGGTAAGGGAGGATTATTCATCCCCTTTACATAACCCACTTCACTGTTAGTTTTACGCTGAAAGTACATCTCAAATTTGTTTTTAACACAAGCATGTCTCTTTGCACGGTAAGCGGAGGATTGTTTTCTCTGTCGATCACGGCTGTATTTCTCTTGTCTCCTTTTCAGTTGATGGGATACACGAGTACCACTTGGCAGTGGACTTCCGAGGGCAGAGCACTTGAGCGTAGTTGATTCTCCTGGACCATGGTTTAAGCGGTGGACTGCGGAGAAGATTTTAGGCCCAAAGTTGGCAGAACAGGTAATATTTTTGGGGTTCGACTTTGAATATCCTCTGTGTAAGGCCTCTGACTTTTGGGTGTTGGTTCCATATCGGGTGGTTGTAAGTGTATTTCTGTTAAACCGATAACTGACAAGTCCTCGTATGGTATCCTCATCCTCTTTAGTAGGGTGGAGTGTCCTGGCATGGGGTGGGAGGTACTCCTTCGGCCAACATTTTTCCGGGTGTCCCTTACACACAAAAGAGATGATCGGCACATGTCCTGCCACATCTGCCAGCATAGCAGTCCACAATGGAATCTGTGGCATAACTCAGTGCATTCACCAGCTTTTCTGTGTCCCCACAATGCTTCTTGATGGCAAGGTCATACTCGGCTGAGCATCTCTTCATTAAATCAATGGAGAATTTTCGTTTTGTTCCTTGTCTGTCTGTCGCTGTTCTTCCTGGAAACATTCTCTCACTGAATTTGGCATTATCAATGGCCTTTTTCTGTGATTGTGCCAAATGACGGGTGTCACGGAGGGCCTCCACTGTCTGTCCGTGTACACCCATGGCCTTCTGGACTCCTCGGGAGGCTGCACTGTCTCCATCGGTAGTGATATGGCTGACGTATGTTGGCTCGGGGTCACTGAGGAATTCTTGACAAATTTCCTCAGTGGCCAGATCCTCTCTGCCGATGGGCTCATCTATCATTAGGGTGGCGGTGCATTTCCCAGGATGGTCTGGACATGTCCTTCCTATTACTCTGTTGTGACACAGCTTGTTCTTAAGTGCTATGCCTATGATTTTCTTTTCAGGCGTCACATTTTCGGATACAGTGTACGTCATCTGAGTTGCTGGCTGGAATGGTGTTCTGTCCCGCGACCAGTACAGCGGGTTATTATACCTCCCGTCCCCTTCTACTGGAATGGGTGTTTGGCGAGGGAATCCATGGCTCTCGAGAACGTCCTTAAGGTGAGCTCTTTCTCTCTGCAGGTCCTCCCTCACCATGTTGACAATCTGGGGTCCCACCTTGCTAGCAGTGTAATGCAAGCCTGTGTATGACGGGGCAGGACAGTTTAGAGCCATGAAGATTTCCTGTAGTGTGGTCCCCATTATTGGGTTGTCCATGAGTGCAACCCACAGTCCAATGTTTGGCTTTGCTGTCTTAGCCCCACGGGTCTCTGACTCTGTCTCCTCGTAAAGTTTCGTGCTCTCCGAGTGGAAGTTGCAGTAAATGCATTTTAGGGTCTCTTTCCAGCAGACGCCCTTCTGTTTTTCCCTTTCGAAGTCAAATTGTAAATTTGTTGGGCAGTTTGGGCTCTGCAGCATGTGCATATGGTATGCTGCATTGAACATGTCGCATGTTTTTCCAGCATGAAGCAGTCTATACGTGTCTCTTTCAGCCTCGGTGGTAGGGCTAGGCTGAGGCATGGTGCACGGTGTCTTGGTGCGGAGTTGCATTATGGTCTCTTTCGGCTCTGTATGCAGAACGTTGTCTCTTAAAATACATTCCCCTGTCTTGCTAATGTCTGTAGTTGTCTGTCCCCTGACATACTTGGACCCGCCTTGTCTTTTTTCCCATCCCTCATGAGGTGATCCCCTGCGACGGCCATCCCCGACTTTGAAATAACAGCTTTTGCTCTTGCTTTTTCCTCTCATACTATTGCTTTGGTTGCTTATAAATTGCTTTGCTTGCTCTCTTGCTTTACTCAGAATACTAAACTTCAAGATTTGGGGCCCCCATTTAACAACAGCTTATCTATTACCCATGACTAATTCTTGTTTCTTCAGACTCTAATGGCCAGCTCTTGCTGACAGCACCATGGCAAATTGGGACTTCATGGCTGATTATGTTGGCAGATCCTGAACTCATTTGCAGTACAATGAAGACAAGGTAATTCTCCATGGTAACAACAGAAATTGGTAGGAAAAACACAACACAAATTTCAAGTTTAATAAGTTTAATTAGAGAAATATTCAATATTTCATATCAAAATCTGTATACTTCTCCCCCTAGAATTCCTCTTGAGCAACACAGAACCATATAAAACACAATTTTACACAATTCAACATTTAAACATTATTGTAGGAAAAAATCATTACAAATGACAAAACACAAGTTACTAAAAAATTGAAATTAAAATCACCCCTGATAGTACCTAATCAACATCACTTTATTGAAAACTGACCATTATTTTGTTTGGCCTCATTTACCAGATAAGGATATCAGAAAAATTTCTAATGTCAAAATCACATATATATATCTTTAAACTTTTTATTTCAATCATTAGAACAGCATTAGAAAATTTTTATTTTTTTTGCAGGTGTCATTACAGTAATTCAGTCCAGGTTCACGTCAAAACATGGCCGACGGGAAATAATTCCTGAGTTTTTTCCTTGTTTTCAGGACTTTCCTGGAGAGGTAGGTGTCCATTTTTTTTATGAGTTGTAAACTTGGGTATGTCTAATCAGAAAATAGAAATGAAAATTTTTTTTGAAACTGTTAACTATTTTTAATTTTTTTTCTTTAATATGGGGGTGATAAGGTCTTAGACATGGTTACAAAGCACCTGATTGACTTTGATGTAAACAAAATTTCACGCCTTGCTGGATGGGTAAGTATTTTTCTGTACTAAATTGTAAAGTAAGACTAGTACTACAAGATGTGAAAAGGTATTTTCTGAGAAGTTCATTTTGAATCAGTGATGACCATGTAAAGGTAGGTAATTTTGGTAAGAATATATAGGAGAATTTAATACTGTAGTGCAACCTGCAGCGAGGCAATTCGGAAGGTAAGGGATTCTATTTATCGGACTTGTTCAGCATCATTTCACTACACATGGGGAGTCTAGGTCTCAGAGAGGATTTTTTACAGATCATCATGGATGCTGAGTGGAGGCGGGAAAAGTTAGAGATTTTGCTAGAGAAAATTGATAGGGGTAGGGTTAATGGGTTGGGGTGTGATTTTTTTGACAATAATTTAGCTACTAATAGAAGAAGGAGGGGGGCTAACCAAGGACCAATGTATGGACGAGTTAAAGTTACATTTTCAGACAATACAACAAAAGTTTTATTAGCACACAGATTTATGTACATGTTACACACAAACACATTACAGATTCCACATGGTATGCACATTTCACATCTTTGTCACAACAGTCTATGCATCAATCCATTACATTTAAATTTAGAGGAACCACATGTAAATAATGAAAGACAGTTATGTAAAAAGTTAATTCCACAAGTCTGTTTAAAGCATGCGGGACATCCAGATTGTCTGTTCGAGCAGCACTGAGGTAAGTCACTTGCGCGCTTTGCTGTATGAATGTTCTTTTTTTTTTTTTTCGGTGTCAGGTTTAGGTAAGGGAGGATTATTCATCCCCTTTACATAACCCACTTCACTGTTAGTTTTACGCTGAAAGTACATCTCAAATTTGTTTTTAACACAAGCATGTCTCTTTGCACGGTAAGCGGAGGATTGTTTTCTCTGTCGATCACGGCTGTATTTCTCTTGTCTCCTTTTCAGTTGATGGGATACACGAGTACCACTTGGCAGTGGACTTCCGAGGGCAGAGCACTTGAGCGTAGTTGATTCTCCTGGACCATGGTTTAAGCGGTGGACTGCGGAGAAGATTTTAGGCCCAAAGTTGGCAGAACAGGTAATATTTTTGGGGTTCGACTTTGAATATCCTCTGTGTAAGGCCTCTGACTTTTGGGTGTTGGTTCCATATCGGGTGGTTGTAAGTGTATTTCTGTTAAACCGATAACTGACAAGTCCTCGTATGGTATCCTCATCCTCTTTAGTAGGGTGGAGTGTCCTGGCATGGGGTGGGAGGTACTCCTTCGGCCAACATTTTTCCGGGTGTCCCTTACACACAAAAGAATGATCGGCACATGTCCTGCCACATCTGCCAGCATAGCAGTCCACAATGGAATCTGTGGCATAACTCAGTGCATTCACCAGCTTTTCTGTGTCCCCACAATGCTTCTTGATGGCAAGGTCATACTCGGCTGAGCATCTCTTCATTAAATCAATGGAGAATTTTCGTTTTGTTCCTTGTCTGTCTGTCGCTGTTCTTCCTGGAAACATTCTCTCACTGAATTTGGCATTATCAATGGCCTTTTTCTGTGATTGTGCCAAATGACGGGTGTCACGGAGGGCCTCCACTGTCTGTCCGTGTACACCCATGGCCTTCTGGACTCCTCGGGAGGCTGCACTGTCTCCATCGGTAGTGATATGGCTGACGTATGTTGGCTCGGGGTCACTGAGGAATTCTTGACAAATTTCCTCAGTGGCCAGATCCTCTCTGCCGATGGGCTCATCTATCATTAGGGTGGCGGTGCATTTCCCAGGATGGTCTGGACATGTCCTTCCTATTACTCTGTTGTGACACAGCTTGTTCTTAAGTGCTATGCCTATGATTTTCTTTTCAGGCGTCACATTTTCGGATACAGTGTACGTCATCTGAGTTGCTGGCTGGAATGGTGTTCTGTCCCGCGACCAGTACAGCGGGTTATTATACCTCCCGTCCCCTTCTACTGGAATGGGTGTTTGGCGAGGGAATCCATGGCTCTCGAGAACGTCCTTAAGGTGAGCTCTTTCTCTCTGCAGGTCCTCCCTCACCATGTTGACAATCTGGGGTCCCACCTTGCTAGCAGTGTAATGCAAGCCTGTGTATGACGGGGCAGGACAGTTTAGAGCCATGAAGATTTCCTGTAGTGTGGTCCCCATTATTGGGTTGTCCATGAGTGCAACCCACAGTCCAATGTTTGGCTTTGCTGTCTTAGCCCCACGGGTCTCTGACTCTGTCTCCTCGTAAAGTTTCGTGCTCTCCGAGTGGAAGTTGCAGTAAATGCATTTTAGGGTCTCTTTCCAGCAGACGCCCTTCTGTTTTTCCCTTTCGAAGTCAAATTGTAAATTTGTTGGGCAGTTTGGGCTCTGCAGCATGTGCATATGGTATGCTGCATTGAACATGTCGCATGTTTTTCCAGCATGAAGCAGTCTATACGTGTCTCTTTCAGCCTCGGTGGTAGGGCTAGGCTGAGGCATGGTGCACGGTGTCTTGGTGCGGAGTTGCATTATGGTCTCTTTCGGCTCTGTATGCAGAACGTTGTCTCTTAAAATACATTCCCCTGTCTTGCTAATGTCTGTAGTTGTCTGTCCCCTGACATACTTGGACCCGCCTTGTCTTTTTTCCCATCCCTCATGAGGTGATCCCCTGCGACGGCCATCCCCGACTTTGAAATAACAGCTTTTGCTCTTGCTTTTTCCTCTCATACTATTGCTTTGGTTGCTTATAAATTGCTTTGCTTGCTCTCTTGCTTTACTCAGAATACTAAACTTCAAGATTTGGGGCCCCCATTTAACAACAGCTTATCTATTACCCATGACTAATTCTTGTTTCTTCAGACTCTAATGGCCAGCTCTTGCTGACAGCACCATGGCAAATTGGGACTTCATGGCTGATTATGTTGGCAGATCCTGAACTCATTTGCAGTACAATGAAGACAAGGTAATTCTCCATGGTAACAACAGAAATTGGTAGGAAAAACACAACACAAATTTCAAGTTTAATAAGTTTAATTAGAGAAATATTCAATATTTCATATCAAAATCTGTATACTTCTCCCCCTAGAATTCCTCTTGAGCAACACAGAACCATATAAAACACAATTTTACACAATTCAACATTTAAACATTATTGTAGGAAAAAATCATTACAAATGACAAAACACAAGTTACTAAAAAATTGAAATTAAAATCACCCCTGATAGTACCTAATCAACATCACTTTATTGAAAACTGACCATTATTTTGTTTGGCCTCATTTACCAGATAAGGATATCAGAAAAATTTCTAATGTCAAAATCACATATATATATCTTTAAACTTTTTATTTCAATCATTAGAACAGCATTAGAAAATTTTTATTTTTTTGCAGGTGTCATTACAGTAATTCAGTCCAGGTTCACGTCAAAACATGGCCGACGGGAAATAATTCCTGAGTTTTTTCCTTGTTTTCAGGACTTTCCTGGAGAGGTAGGTGTCCATTTTTTTTATGAGTTGTAAACTTGGGTATGTCTAATCAGAAAATAGAAATGAAAATTTTTTTTGAAACTGTTAACTATTTTTAATTTTTTTTCTTTAATATGGGGGTGATAAGGTCTTAGACATGGTTACAAAGCACCTGATTGACTTTGATGTAAACAAAATTTCACGCCTTGCTGGATGGGTAAGTATTTTTCTGTACTAAATTGTAAAGTAAGACTAGTACTACAAGATGTGAAAAGGTATTTTCTGAGAAGTTCATTTTGAATCAGTGATGACCATGTAAAGGTAGGTAATTTTGGTAAGAATATATAGGAGAATTTAATACTGTAGTGCAACCTGCAGCGAGGCAATTCGGAAGGTAAGGGATTCTATTTATCGGACTTGTTCAGCATCATTTCACTACACATGGGGAGTCTAGGTCTCAGAGAGGATTTTTTACAGATCATCATGGATGCTGAGTGGAGGCGGGAAAAGTTAGAGATTTTGCTAGAGAAAATTGATAGGGGTAGGGTTAATGGGTTGGGGTGTGATTTTTTTGACAATAATTTAGCTACTAATAGAAGAAGGAGGGGGGCTAACCAAGGACCAATGTATGGACGAGTTAAAGTTACATTTTCAGACAATACAACAAAAGTTTTATTAGCACACAGATTTATGTACATGTTACACACAAACACATTACAGATTCCACATGGTATGCACATTTCACATCTTTGTCACAACAGTCTATGCATCAATCCATTACATTTAAATTTAGAGGAACCACATGTAAATAATGAAAGACAGTTATGTAAAAAGTTAATTCCACAAGTCTGTTTAAAGCATGCGGGACATCCAGATTGTCTGTTCGAGCAGCACTGAGGTAAGTCACTTGCGCGCTTTGCTGTATGAATGTTCTTTTTTTTTTTTTTCGGTGTCAGGTTTAGGTAAGGGAGGATTATTCATCCCCTTTACATAACCCACTTCACTGTTAGTTTTACGCTGAAAGTACATCTCAAATTTGTTTTTAACACAAGCATGTCTCTTTGCACGGTAAGCGGAGGATTGTTTTCTCTGTCGATCACGGCTGTATTTCTCTTGTCTCCTTTTCAGTTGATGGGATACACGAGTACCACTTGGCAGTGGACTTCCGAGGGCAGAGCACTTGAGCGTAGTTGATTCTCCTGGACCATGGTTTAAGCGGTGGACTGCGGAGAAGATTTTAGGCCCAAAGTTGGCAGAACAGGTAATATTTTTGGGGTTCGACTTTGAATATCCTCTGTGTAAGGCCTCTGACTTTTGGGTGTTGGTTCCATATCGGGTGGTTGTAAGTGTATTTCTGTTAAACCGATAACTGACAAGTCCTCGTATGGTATCCTCATCCTCTTTAGTAGGGTGGAGTGTCCTGGCATGGGGTGGGAGGTACTCCTTCGGCCAACATTTTTCCGGGTGTCCCTTACACACAAAAGAATGATCGGCACATGTCCTGCCACATCTGCCAGCATAGCAGTCCACAATGGAATCTGTGGCATAACTCAGTGCATTCACCAGCTTTTCTGTGTCCCCACAATGCTTCTTGATGGCAAGGTCATACTCGGCTGAGCATCTCTTCATTAAATCAATGGAGAATTTTCGTTTTGTTCCTTGTCTGTCTGTCGCTGTTCTTCCTGGAAACATTCTCTCACTGAATTTGGCATTATCAATGGCCTTTTTCTGTGATTGTGCCAAATGACGGGTGTCACGGAGGGCCTCCACTGTCTGTCCGTGTACACCCATGGCCTTCTGGACTCCTCGGGAGGCTGCACTGTCTCCATCGGTAGTGATATGGCTGACGTATGTTGGCTCGGGGTCACTGAGGAATTCTTGACAAATTTCCTCAGTGGCCAGATCCTCTCTGCCGATGGGCTCATCTATCATTAGGGTGGCGGTGCATTTCCCAGGATGGTCTGGACATGTCCTTCCTATTACTCTGTTGTGACACAGCTTGTTCTTAAGTGCTATGCCTATGATTTTCTTTTCAGGCGTCACATTTTCGGATACAGTGTACGTCATCTGAGTTGCTGGCTGGAATGGTGTTCTGTCCCGCGACCAGTACAGCGGGTTATTATACCTCCCGTCCCCTTCTACTGGAATGGGTGTTTGGCGAGGGAATCCATGGCTCTCGAGAACGTCCTTAAGGTGAGCTCTTTCTCTCTGCAGGTCCTCCCTCACCATGTTGACAATCTGGGGTCCCACCTTGCTAGCAGTGTAATGCAAGCCTGTGTATGACGGGGCAGGACAGTTTAGAGCCATGAAGATTTCCTGTAGTGTGGTCCCCATTATTGGGTTGTCCATGAGTGCAACCCACAGTCCAATGTTTGGCTTTGCTGTCTTAGCCCCACGGGTCTCTGACTCTGTCTCCTCGTAAAGTTTCGTGCTCTCCGAGTGGAAGTTGCAGTAAATGCATTTTAGGGTCTCTTTCCAGCAGACGCCCTTCTGTTTTTCCCTTTCGAAGTCAAATTGTAAATTTGTTGGGCAGTTTGGGCTCTGCAGCATGTGCATATGGTATGCTGCATTGAACATGTCGCATGTTTTTCCAGCATGAAGCAGTCTATACGTGTCTCTTTCAGCCTCGGTGGTAGGGCTAGGCTGAGGCATGGTGCACGGTGTCTTGGTGCGGAGTTGCATTATGGTCTCTTTCGGCTCTGTATGCAGAACGTTGTCTCTTAAAATACATTCCCCTGTCTTGCTAATGTCTGTAGTTGTCTGTCCCCTGACATACTTGGACCCGCCTTGTCTTTTTTCCCATCCCTCATGAGGTGATCCCCTGCGACGGCCATCCCCGACTTTGAAATAACAGCTTTTGCTCTTGCTTTTTCCTCTCATACTATTGCTTTGGTTGCTTATAAATTGCTTTGCTTGCTCTCTTGCTTTACTCAGAATACTAAACTTCAAGATTTGGGGCCCCCATTTAACAACAGCTTATCTATTACCCATGACTAATTCTTGTTTCTTCAGACTCTAATGGCCAGCTCTTGCTGACAGCACCATGGCAAATTGGGACTTCATGGCTGATTATGTTGGCAGATCCTGAACTCATTTGCAGTACAATGAAGACAAGGTAATTCTCCATGGTAACAACAGAAATTGGTAGGAAAAACACAACACAAATTTCAAGTTTAATAAGTTTAATTAGAGAAATATTCAATATTTCATATCAAAATCTGTATACTTCTCCCCCTAGAATTCCTCTTGAGCAACACAGAACCATATAAAACACAATTTTACACAATTCAACATTTAAACATTATTGTAGGAAAAAATCATTACAAATGACAAAACACAAGTTACTAAAAAATTGAAATTAAAATCACCCCTGATAGTACCTAATCAACATCACTTTATTGAAAACTGACCATTATTTTGTTTGGCCTCATTTACCAGATAAGGATATCAGAAAAATTTCTAATGTCAAAATCACATATATATATCTTTAAACTTTTTATTTCAATCATTAGAACAGCATTAGAAAATTTTTATTTTTTTTTGCAGGTGTCATTACAGTAATTCAGTCCAGGTTCACGTCAAAACATGGCCGACGGGAAATAATTCCTGAGTTTTTTCCTTGTTTTCAGGACTTTCCTGGAGAGGTAGGTGTCCATTTTTTTTATGAGTTGTAAACTTGGGTATGTCTAATCAGAAAATAGAATGAAAATTTTTTTTGAAACTGTTAACTATTTTTAATTTTTTTTCTTTAATATGGGGGTGATAAGGTCTTAGACATGGTTACAAAGCACCTGATTGACTTTGATGTAAACAAAATTTCACGCCTTGCTGGATGGGTAAGTATTTTTCTGTACTAAATTGTAAAGTAAGACTAGTACTACAAGATGTGAAAAGGTATTTTCTGAGAAGTTCATTTTGAATCAGTGATGACCATGTAAAGGTAGGTAATTTTGGTAAGAATATATAGGAGAATTTAATACTGTAGTGCAACCTGCAGCGAGGCAATTCGGAAGGTAAGGGATTCTATTTATCGGACTTGTTCAGCATCATTTCACTACACATGGGGAGTCTAGGTCTCAGAGAGGATTTTTTACAGATCATCATGGATGCTGAGTGGAGGCGGGAAAAGTTAGAGATTTTGCTAGAGAAAATTGATAGGGGTAGGGTTAATGGGTTGGGGTGTGATTTTTTTGACAATAATTTAGCTACTAATAGAAGAAGGAGGGGGGCTAACCAAGGACCAATGTATGGACGAGTTAAAGTTACATTTTCAGACAATACAACAAAAGTTTTATTAGCACACAGATTTATGTACATGTTACACACAAACACATTACAGATTCCACATGGTATGCACATTTCACATCTTTGTCACAACAGTCTATGCATCAATCCATTACATTTAAATTTAGAGGAACCACATGTAAATAATGAAAGACAGTTATGTAAAAAGTTAATTCCACAAGTCTGTTTAAAGCATGCGGGACATCCAGATTGTCTGTTCGAGCAGCACTGAGGTAAGTCACTTGCGCGCTTTGCTGTATGAATGTTCTTTTTTTTTTTTTCGGTGTCAGGTTTAGGTAAGGGAGGATTATTCATCCCCTTTACATAACCCACTTCACTGTTAGTTTTACGCTGAAAGTACATCTCAAATTTGTTTTTAACACAAGCATGTCTCTTTGCACGGTAAGCGGAGGATTGTTTTCTCTGTCGATCACGGCTGTATTTCTCTTGTCTCCTTTTCAGTTGATGGGATACACGAGTACCACTTGGCAGTGGACTTCCGAGGGCAGAGCACTTGAGCGTAGTTGATTCTCCTGGACCATGGTTTAAGCGGTGGACTGCGGAGAAGATTTTAGGCCCAAAGTTGGCAGAACAGGTAATATTTTTGGGGTTCGACTTTGAATATCCTCTGTGTAAGGCCTCTGACTTTTGGGTGTTGGTTCCATATCGGGTGGTTGTAAGTGTATTTCTGTTAAACCGATAACTGACAAGTCCTCGTATGGTATCCTCATCCTCTTTAGTAGGGTGGAGTGTCCTGGCATGGGGTGGGAGGTACTCCTTCGGCCAACATTTTTCCGGGTGTCCCTTACACACAAAAGAATGATCGGCACATGTCCTGCCACATCTGCCAGCATAGCAGTCCACAATGGAATCTGTGGCATAACTCAGTGCATTCACCAGCTTTTCTGTGTCCCCACAATGCTTCTTGATGGCAAGGTCATACTCGGCTGAGCATCTCTTCATTAAATCAATGGAGAATTTTCGTTTTGTTCCTTGTCTGTCTGTCGCTGTTCTTCCTGGAAACATTCTCTCACTGAATTTGGCATTATCAATGGCCTTTTTCTGTGATTGTGCCAAATGACGGGTGTCACGGAGGGCCTCCACTGTCTGTCCGTGTACACCCATGGCCTTCTGGACTCCTCGGGAGGCTGCACTGTCTCCATCGGTAGTGATATGGCTGACGTATGTTGGCTCGGGGTCACTGAGGAATTCTTGACAAATTTCCTCAGTGGCCAGATCCTCTCTGCCGATGGGCTCATCTATCATTAGGGTGGCGGTGCATTTCCCAGGATGGTCTGGACATGTCCTTCCTATTACTCTGTTGTGACACAGCTTGTTCTTAAGTGCTATGCCTATGATTTTCTTTTCAGGCGTCACATTTTCGGATACAGTGTACGTCATCTGAGTTGCTGGCTGGAATGGTGTTCTGTCCCGCGACCAGTACAGCGGGTTATTATACCTCCCGTCCCCTTCTACTGGAATGGGTGTTTGGCGAGGGAATCCATGGCTCTCGAGAACGTCCTTAAGGTGAGCTCTTTCTCTCTGCAGGTCCTCCCTCACCATGTTGACAATCTGGGGTCCCACCTTGCTAGCAGTGTAATGCAAGCCTGTGTATGACGGGGCAGGACAGTTTAGAGCCATGAAGATTTCCTGTAGTGTGGTCCCCATTATTGGGTTGTCCATGAGTGCAACCCACAGTCCAATGTTTGGCTTTGCTGTCTTAGCCCCACGGGTCCTCTGACTCTGTCTCCTCGTAAAGTTTCGTGCTCTCCGAGTGGAAGTTGCAGTAAATGCATTTTAGGGTCTCTTTCCAGCAGACGCCCTTCTGTTTTTCCCTTTCGAAGTCAAATTGTAAATTTGTTGGGCAGTTTGGGCTCTGCAGCATGTGCATATGGTATGCTGCATTGAACATGTCGCATGTTTTTCCAGCATGAAGCAGTCTATACGTGTCTCTTTCAGCCTCGGTGGTAGGGCTAGGCTGAGGCATGGTGCACGGTGTCTTGGTGCGGAGTTGCATTATGGTCTCTTTCGGCTCTGTATGCAGAACGTTGTCTCTTAAAATACATTCCCCTGTCTTGCTAATGTCTGTAGTTGTCTGTCCCCTGACATACTTGGACCCGCCTTGTCTTTTTTCCCATCCCTCATGAGGTGATCCCCTGCGACGGCCATCCCCGACTTTGAAATAACAGCTTTTGCTCTTGCTTTTTCCTCTCATACTATTGCTTTGGTTGCTTATAAATTGCTTTGCTTGCTCTCTTGCTTTACTCAGAATACTAAACTTCAAGATTTGGGGCCCCCATTTAACAACAGCTTATCTATTACCCATGACTAATTCTTGTTTCTTCAGACTCTAATGGCCAGCTCTTGCTGACAGCACCATGGCAAATTGGGACTTCATGGCTGATTATGTTGGCAGATCCTGAACTCATTTGCAGTACAATGAAGACAAGGTAATTCTCCATGGTAACAACAGAAATTGGTAGGAAAAACACAACACAAA
This sequence comes from Magallana angulata, assembly GCF_025612915.1. Classification (NCBI taxonomy): domain Eukaryota; kingdom Metazoa; phylum Mollusca; class Bivalvia; order Ostreida; family Ostreidae; genus Magallana; species Magallana angulata. The sequence goes on from NW_026441710.1 coordinate 23,410, forward strand.
TTTCAAGTTTAATAAGTTTAATTAGAGAAATATTCAATATTTCATATCAAAATCTGTATACTTCTCCCCCTAGAATTCCTCTTGAGCAACACAGAACCATATAAAACACAATTTTACACAATTCAACATTTAAACATTATTGTAGGAAAAAATCATTACAAATGACAAAACACAAGTTACTAAAAAATTGAAATTAAAATCACCCCTGATAGTACCTAATCAACATCACTTTATTGAAAACTGACCATTATTTTGTTTGGCCTCATTTACCAGATAAGGATATCAGAAAAATTTCTAATGTCAAAATCACATATATATATCTTTAAACTTTTTATTTCAATCATTAGAACAGCATTAGAAAATTTTTATTTTTTTTGCAGGTGTCATTACAGTAATTCAGTCCAGGTTCACGTCAAAACATGGCCGACGGGAAATAATTCCTGAGTTTTTTCCTTGTTTTCAGGACTTTCCTGGAGAGGTAGGTGTCCATTTTTTTTATGAGTTGTAAACTTGGGTATGTCTAATCAGAAAATAGAAATGAAAATTTTTTTTGAAACTGTTAACTATTTTTAATTTTTTTTCTTTAATATGGGGGTGATAAGGTCTTAGACATGGTTACAAAGCACCTGATTGACTTTGATGTAAACAAAATTTCACGCCTTGCTGGATGGGTAAGTATTTTTCTGTACTAAATTGTAAAGTAAGACTAGTACTACAAGATGTGAAAAGGTATTTTCTGAGAAGTTCATTTTGAATCAGTGATGACCATGTAAAGGTAGGTAATTTTGGTAAGAATATATAGGAGAATTTAATACTGTAGTGCAACCTGCAGCGAGGCAATTCGGAAGGTAAGGGATTCTATTTATCGGACTTGTTCAGCATCATTTCACTACACATGGGGAGTCTAGGTCTCAGAGAGGATTTTTTACAGATCATCATGGATGCTGAGTGGAGGCGGGAAAAGTTAGAGATTTTGCTAGAGAAAATTGATAGGGGTAGGGTTAATGGGTTGGGGTGTGATTTTTTTGACAATAATTTAGCTACTAATAGAAGAAGGAGGGGGGCTAACCAAGGACCAATGTATGGACGAGTTAAAGTTACATTTTCAGACAATACAACAAAAGTTTTATTAGCACACAGATTTATGTACATGTTACACACAAACACATTACAGATTCCACATGGTATGCACATTTCACATCTTTGTCACAACAGTCTATGCATCAATCCATTACATTTAAATTTAGAGGAACCACATGTAAATAATGAAAGACAGTTATGTAAAAAGTTAATTCCACAAGTCTGTTTAAAGCATGCGGGACATCCAGATTGTCTGTTCGAGCAGCACTGAGGTAAGTCACTTGCGCGCTTTGCTGTATGAATGTTCTTTTTTTTTTTTTCGGTGTCAGGTTTAGGTAAGGGAGGATTATTCATCCCCTTTACATAACCCACTTCACTGTTAGTTTTACGCTGAAAGTACATCTCAAATTTGTTTTTAACACAAGCATGTCTCTTTGCACGGTAAGCGGAGGATTGTTTTCTCTGTCGATCACGGCTGTATTTCTCTTGTCTCCTTTTCAGTTGATGGGATACACGAGTACCACTTGGCAGTGGACTTCCGAGGGCAGAGCACTGAGCGTAGTTGATTCTCCTGGACCATGGTTTAAGCGGTGGACTGCGGAGAAGATTTTAGGCCCAAAGTTGGCAGAACAGGTAATATTTTTGGGGTTCGACTTTGAATATCCTCTGTGTAAGGCCTCTGACTTTTGGGTGTTGGTTCCATATCGGGTGGTTGTAAGTGTATTTCTGTTAAACCGATAACTGACAAGTCCTCGTATGGTATCCTCATCCTCTTTAGTAGGGTGGAGTGTCCTGGCATGGGGTGGGAGGTACTCCTTCGGCCAACATTTTTCCGGGTGTCCCTTACACACAAAAGAATGATCGGCACATGTCCTGCCACATCTGCCAGCATAGCAGTCCACAATGGAATCTGTGGCATAACTCAGTGCATTCACCAGCTTTTCTGTGTCCCCACAATGCTTCTTGATGGCAAGGTCATACTCGGCTGAGCATCTCTTCATTAAATCAATGGAGAATTTTCGTTTTGTTCCTTGTCTGTCTGTCGCTGTTCTTCCTGGAAACATTCTCTCACTGAATTTGGCATTATCAATGGCCTTTTTCTGTGATTGTGCCAAATGACGGGTGTCACGGAGGGCCTCCACTGTCTGTCCGTGTACACCCATGGCCTTCTGGACTCCTCGGGAGGCTGCACTGTCTCCATCGGTAGTGATATGGCTGACGTATGTTGGCTCGGGGTCACTGAGGAATTCTTGACAAATTTCCTCAGTGGCCAGATCCTCTCTGCCGATGGGCTCATCTATCATTAGGGTGGCGGTGCATTTCCCAGGATGGTCTGGACATGTCCTTCCTATTACTCTGTTGTGACACAGCTTGTTCTTAAGTGCTATGCCTATGATTTTCTTTTCAGGCGTCACATTTTCGGATACAGTGTACGTCATCTGAGTTGCTGGCTGGAATGGTGTTCTGTCCCGCGACCAGTACAGCGGGTTATTATACCTCCCGTCCCCTTCTACTGGAATGGGTGTTTGGCGAGGGAATCCATGGCTCTCGAGAACGTCCTTAAGGTGAGCTCTTTCTCTCTGCAGGTCCTCCCTCACCATGTTGACAATCTGGGGTCCCACCTTGCTAGCAGTGTAATGCAAGCCTGTGTATGACGGGGCAGGACAGTTTAGAGCCATGAAGATTTCCTGTAGTGTGGTCCCCATTATTGGGTTGTCCATGAGTGCAACCCACAGTCCAATGTTTGGCTTTGCTGTCTTAGCCCCACGGGTCTCTGACTCTGTCTCCTCGTAAAGTTTCGTGCTCTCCGAGTGGAAGTTGCAGTAAATGCATTTTAGGGTCTCTTTCCAGCAGACGCCCTTCTGTTTTTCCCTTTCGAAGTCAAATTGTAAATTTGTTGGGCAGTTTGGGCTCTGCAGCATGTGCATATGGTATGCTGCATTGAACATGTCGCATGTTTTTCCAGCATGAAGCAGTCTATACGTGTCTCTTTCAGCCTCGGTGGTAGGGCTAGGCTGAGGCATGGTGCACGGTGTCTTGGTGCGGAGTTGCATTATGGTCTCTTTCGGCTCTGTATGCAGAACGTTGTCTCTTAAAATACATTCCCCTGTCTTGCTAATGTCTGTAGTTGTCTGTCCCCTGACATACTTGGACCCGCCTTGTCTTTTTTCCCATCCCTCATGAGGTGATCCCCTGCGACGGCCATCCCGACTTTGAAATAACAGCTTTTGCTCTTGCTTTTTCCTCTCATACTATTGCTTTGGTTGCTTATAAATTGCTTTGCTTGCTCTCTTGCTTTACTCAGAATACTAAACTTCAAGATTTGGGGCCCCCATTTAACAACAGCTTATCTATTACCCATGACTAATTCTTGTTTCTTCAGACTCTAATGGCCAGCTCTTGCTGACAGCACCATGGCAAATTGGGACTTCATGGCTGATTATGTTGGCAGATCCTGAACTCATTTGCAGTACAATGAAGACAAGGTAATTCTCCATGGTAACAACAGAAATTGGTAGGAAAAACACAACACAAATTTCAAGTTTAATAAGTTTAATTAGAGAAATATTCAATATTTCATATCAAAATCTGTATACTTCTCCCCCTAGAATTCCTCTTG